>NW_009700787.1:0-13730 GCF_000703405.1 Apaloderma vittatum | reverse complement strand
CTTTTCCCCCCCCCCGCCAGCTTCCCCTCCTCTTCTCTGTCCAGTCGCAAGAACAGGATATTCACCCGTGCGACATACACTCACACACGTCTTGTTATCAGGAAAAAACACTCAGTCAGCGTCTGGAATGGGCTCTGATTAACCGTGTGGCCACCGGGGCTTCCTCGTAGGGCCGTGGGGAAAGCACCTCACGGAGAAGGCTCACGTTGGGGTACGGGCAAGTGGGCAGCAGTAGGTCAGAGGCACGAGGGCCACTGGCATGGCAAGGGCTGGAGGTGAGCATTGAGTGCTGGTACAGCCCAGCAGTCCCTCTCCCTCTGCCCTCCCTCCAGACAGAGCCACAGGATTTTTTAGCCTCTACAGAGGGGAGCACCCAGCTCCATGGCAGGGGATTTCCCCCTCCTCGCTGCGGTGAAGGCAGGACCCTCGGGCTGAGCGAAGCTCCCAGCCCCGTCGTCTCCCCACGTCAGCCGCCCTGAGTCATGTCGACACGTCCCCACTTCCAGCACGAGCTCTGCAAAGACGTCCTGTCTCAGGTAAACAGGATCTCGCTGGGCTGCGTGACCTTGTTTACCTCCCCAGAAGAATTTGGCTGGAATTTTTTTTTATTATTTTTTTTCTTCCTAAGGGCTGGTGAGTCACCCTGCAGTAATGCACGCTGCCTTTCCACACTGACTCACCCAGCTGCCCGCCTATCCCTCCTGCCCCTCGGCTCAGGGGCAGGAGGGAAACCCCCACTCCTAAGCCCCCACTCGCCTGATGATGTAACCCACACACCGATGCCGATGTCGGTGGTGCCGATGTCGGTGGTGGTGGCAGTGGTGGCATCTCTGCCACAGGAAGTGCGGACGAGCGCTCGGGCAGCCCCCGTGCCAAAACACAGGAAGAGTGCTGAGAAATTACTTGGTGCATTGTCAACTCTGAAAACACCAAAGAAAACAAAACAAAGCAAAAGAACACCACCACCACTCCCCCCCCTAAAAAATTGGCCTCGCTAGAACAATTGCCCAGAAGAAAAGAAAAGAAAAAAAAAAAAAAGAGGCCAATGGATCTGGCCCAGCGCCAAGACCCTCGTTTTCCTTTCCCAACACAATGCATGTTAAATAATACTTCCTTCTCGCAACAGGGCCCTCCTGGGGCAGTTTTTGTTTTTCTCCCCCACTGTGCGGAGGGTCAGTCAGCACAGATGGCTGTCATCACGGCATCATTGGCATTTTGGGGCTGCTGCTCGTCCCCGCCACCATGGATCGCCCATTGCCAGCCCGATGGAGGAGCAAGGACCCTGCAGTTAGGCTGCCCACTACCCTCGAGCTTTCCTGCAGGGAGCAGGAGGGACTTGAGTGCTTCTCCCAACCTCTCTGACCCATCAGAGTGATCCAGGTTCAGCTACTTGGCAATATAATACCTGTTCTCAGAAAGGTCAGTAGCACCCCAAGATACCGTGCACAGCCATACCTGAGCTATAAAGACAGCCATACAAGCTAATCACGGCAGTCACGTCATATATGCCGATTTATTGCCAGATTTAATAAAACACTGTAACAACACAATAGACAACACGTGTGGGATGAACGGTTTCATGACATTTCTGGCAACACTTCCAGGCTGGGACGAAGGGAACCCCCGTTACTTGCACCTTGGCTCTCCAGTTCCCACTTGGCTTGCACTCAGCTTTCTTTTCTTCATAATTTCTCTTTCCAGTGACAGTGTCATTGGCACCCAACCGACTGTATTTAAATGTCTGTGTTGCAGAGGAATCCAAGTAAAACTGTTTTGGTTTATTCTAACTTCTTTCCTGAGAAATTTAGCATCAGAGACACCACACCTCTCGGTTTTTTTGGCAGTGTCAATCAACAGTCTTCAAGGGGCTGATCAGATTTATATTGCTTTGTCTGAGGATTATTGGGACTTCTGAATAAATAGCAGGTACAGCAGAGAAATGAGTTGCCCTTTTTAAAATCGAAATGGAGTCTTTCTACAGAAAATGTCATTATTGCAGCTGTATATGTGCTTCTGCAGATTTTTGGTCTCTTACATAAGGACACAGGCTACTGGGCAAGACGGACCCAGTAGTTTTTGAGTGTTCACAGGGTACATCTTTGTTACCAGCAAGACTCAGTGCTCCATCAACAGCATGCACAACTGGCCATTCTTGTCCTGGCCCCAGGTGAGAGGGCCAGGCCCAGCAGCGGAGGAGCGGGTGGCAGGTGTAAGTAAGCATTTGACGTACACGTCCACTGACGCTGCAAGTTGAGCAAACTCATTTGTTTCAAGAATTGACTTTGTGTGCTGACATTCCTGAGGCAATCCAAGGTCCCACCTACCTGTGTTGTCCAGGCTGAAACGTCAAGTCCTGCCATGGGGTAACGGATTTGTGTTCTGAGTAATAACAAATGCCTTGTGAAGGTGACATCTTCTCAGCACCGTTTTGCTCTGCTCTTCTCCCACGCAGAAGATAAGCCTGTCCCTTTGCTATAGGGTTTATGTGGTCAGTCGCATCAGCAGTCAGGGCAACCTCTCAGTCAGTGGAAGCCAGTTTCCGAGCAAATGCTATCCAAGTCAAAAAGATTTTGGAGATGGATTAGTGGGAGATCGTTCAGAAGGAAACTGGAGCAGAGCTGGGACGCAGCACGCAGCCCCGCAGAATGCTGTGAGTCTGTATTTCCCCTGTGCCTGCTGTGCCCCAAACCCAGCCGTGTGTGGTGGTAACTCTGGTCACTCACCAGGACAGAAAACTCACCTTTTTGGACAATGGTAGGACTGACCTCACATCAGACATCTAAACGTTGGCTCTGAGGTCTGAACCAGCTGTTTCATCTCCCTTAACAGTCAACAGAGTGCGATGGGCATGTCCAGAAAGCAACTCGATTCCCTGGCTTAATTTTTTTAAGGTTGGGATGAATCACACCGTGGCAGTGCTCCGCGCTCCCTTTTATCTAGAGGAGGAGACAAGGGCGGCTACTGTTTGCCTGCTTCATTTTCAGTTAGCTCAATTTAAGATGCTTAATTTTTCGCTGGCAAACACCAAGCACAGTGAATCCCACCTCAGGAGAACAATGTGCCAGTGTATGACAAGCAGCAGCAAGTCCAGGAACACAGCTCCTGTCTTGATTAATTTAATGACTACAGTTAGTGCAAAAAATTTGATCATGGCAACTATTGCCTCAGCAAAATCCAGCTTGCTCAACATGCAGAGCATGCCTCATCCTCCGATGGCATTGTCAAGGAATATGTCCCTTAGGGACCTTGAAACATGTAGGGAAGTGCTGCTGGGGCTAGCAGCTTGCTTATGAGCAGGTTTTTTCCCCTGGATCTGGCATGGCACTTGTTTATATCAGTCATCAAACCTTTGGCAATTCACCAGTTCCTGATACCACAAGGAAGAACGTGGAATAGCCAAGCCCAAGCACTTAGGCCAAATTACTGTGTGCATGTGTCCTCATGCCTGGTGGGAGCAACCAGGATGATCAAATTTGCCTCTGTGTCCAGGCCAGCCACTGCAAACAGGTCTCGGTGATGGAGAACAGCGCTGCTGGCAGATCTCCCTCCTGCTGGTGAGAACTTGGTGGAAGCTTGGAAAATGTTTGTTTCTTGGCCTCCTCTGCTAAGGGAGCAGGTGCTGGAGGTTGTTTGGCTAGCTGGTTAAACAAATCCCAGTGTTTCCAGCCAGACCAGGTGAAGTCAAGCCTTTTCAGATGCCTCGTCCCTATGAGCTAGTCAAGCAGTATTCAGCAGCTCGGTTACTGAGGCACAGAGTGTCATTCTGACCCTAGCTTTAATGATGACCACGAGTTCAGCTTTGGAATGGCTCTTGGAAATGTCGCAAAATTGAACTTACGAAAGGGGAATACTCACATCAAGATAGTCCAGGTTGTCTCAATATTGCTGTGAATGTGCTCTTCAAATAATTTCTAATGATCTTCAGGACTCAAGCTTGGAGGCCTTTGTAGATAAGTGGTGGGCCTGGCTTGCTGTGAGACAACTCTCATGCGAGCCTGTTGAAAGCTGTATCAGTGTTGTGCCAAGTCACCAGACAGATATTTTCAAGGTGACCACCAGAACGATCAGTCCCCATAGCAACCTGTCACAGAGGCTGTGTGCTACTTGGTCTGGGAAAGTCCATCTCTGACTCTGTTTCCTCCCTCACTTGCATCCCATTTGTGGCTGCTCTGCTAACTGCAATGGCAAAGTCCAGCAGGATCCCACTTGGGTATGGAGGCAGGTACACATTTGGGATGTGTGCTGAAAATCCTCCAAGCTGATCTGTATCACAGAAAGTGGGAAGCAAAGGTGGTGACATCAGCCATGGCTGAGTGATGATAAGTCATGTGAACATTTTTAAAAGGAGATGTAAGACATTACCCCATTTATTCGGTACCTCCCAGCTCTCTCTGCTCAGGTGTAAACCTCCTGCAGATGATACCAACCCTACACTGGATGAAAGATTGTTAGTTCAGGGATCCATCAATGTACAACCCATCACTACTCTCACCTTCTGTGAACAGAGGTGTTACTGGAGATACATTTTTATGTTCCTCATGCAACATGTGGCCTTACTTAGAGTTCCTCTTACCAGCTCTTTTGTACATCACCCTTCAGCAAACTACCCACTCCCCAAACCAGTGGCTGTGGTCATGCAGAGCTGCAGCAGGCTGCTTTGGGACATAAGGTGACAGCTTTATGGTGACACCTATAACATTGATCTTCTATTTTTCCTTGTGTTTAAATTATCTATGTGTTTATCCTACAAAATAGTTCCACTGACTGGCAGCTTTCATTGCATGAATTTCTATGTGCCATGATATCTAGTGACTCTACAGTCCTATATCTTTTAAGGGGTTCAGTTAGCCATTTGACCAAACTGTACCAAGTACCATCTTTCTGTCAGGTTTTTCAAGCAGACGGTGCTGTATCCATCAATTAGACTGAATGCATAGATAACCACAGCAAGAAATCTAACTACGCTGCCATTTCAGGCTCATCCTAAGAAGACATTCTGAAGTGCAGTCTAAGGCTGTATAATTTTAGACGGGAAGCGTAACTGCCTACTGAGAAAAATGGGAACATACACTTCATTTTAAACCCATTACCGAAAGGAATTACTTAGAGAGTCACGCGGATGCAAAGCTAATATCATCCTCTAGATAGTAACTGCTGCATCTAGTACTGCTCAGCAATGTGCAGAAATAGAAGTAGACAGAAGTCTACCCAGACAAAAGCCAAGATGTTTTTTTCTGATGTCATTCGGGTACCCAGACATGGCTCCTGAGCTGCTAACATCCTGTTGGCCTGAGCATGTCCCAGCGCTCCCTCCTCACTCCCGTAGACACCTGCAGTTTTCTTTGAAGCAGGGACATGGTGAGCATTTCCCAGAGACGTGTCAGGACGCAGAGGGAAAAGCAGAGAGATGGATTCTAGCTGTCAGCTCACAATGAAATACAGTGACACACACACCCCCAGCCCCAAAAGAAAGCTTATTTTTTTCTAGTTAAAAAAAGAGTTTGGCTCAATCCCTAGACCAGCTGCTTCCTACATAAATAAGAGGCATGCACGGTGTACAGAAAAGAATATTTGACATTCCTAATCGATTAGATAAGGGGAAAAAAGCAGTCCATTTGCCTGTTCAAAATAAAATTATCGTGGTTACTTCAGATTTCAAGGGCATTTTATCTTTCAGCTTCAGACAGAGGGGGGCACCGAGTAGGCTGCAGGTTACTGCCCCCAGGCAGGAGAATGACTAAGCTGCCAGCTGGGACGGAGAAGCCCAGGCCTGGGGAATAGCCCTGGCAGTTGCCAGCCAGCTCAGGTGTGCCCTAGTAGAGCCGCGCTTTTGCAAGGACCGCGTCAGGCCAGGAATAACTGGCAGCCTAGTTAAAGGGAGTTAAAACACCTCAAACCAAATTGTTCAAGTAGAGCACTCCTGGATCTTGCCCACACCCTCCCTGCCTTTGAAAACTTGTATCAACATTTAACCAAGGAAATGCCAAGGAAATCAAGGTGAGGAAGAAGGTGTCTGGGAGGGCTGTAAGAGAACACAGGCGCCTTGCCTACCCCGGTTCAGCTCAGGACACTGCAGTGCAAGAGGCACAACCCAAGACATGTTGGGTCTACTCAAAAGCACAGGAGGCTCCGGGAAAAGGTGTCGGGCATTGCCGCCGGCTCCGCAGCAGAGGCAGGAGGCACAGGAGTCGCAGTGGCCTGGTACCCCCTCCTTGAAAGACATGTGTCTCTGGATCAGCAGCAGCCTTTGGATGTTGGAGAAAGGATGAGATTTTTGAGAGGACAACTGTCTCCTAGTTCACGCAGAAAGAGACAGCCCTGCAGCGCTGCCCTTCGATCTGCCTTGGCGCAGCCAGGGCAGAGGGGTGGCCTGCAGGTCCTTCGCACCGGTTTTACCCCAAGTAGCTCCAGGGGCCCCCCTTGTGCGGTTCCTGGAGACTTCAGGCACGGGCGGCTGCATCGGAAGTCTTGATTGTTGCTGCTTTGCTTTTGCAATACCACTTCTGTGTTCTTCCAGGATTTGTCAGGACAGCATATTTCTCTAGGGAAAAAAAAAAAAGAAAACAAACCAAAACACAAAAACCCACCAAACACGCAAATAGGGCAATGAAGCTTCTGAGCCTTTTTTTTTGACCCAGAGGAGCCCTCTGGAGTCTGAGCTCACCCCTGAAATCCTGAGCCTGCAGTGCCACCTAACGCACAAGCGCCATCCGGAGTCCGCACTCCTGCGGGTGTGTGCAGGGAGGTGGGGCAAAGGTGGTTGCGGAGGCTTCCTTAGGGCACTTCATTCCCCTCTAATTAATGCCTTTCGTCCCTCCCTAAAAAATTACTTATTCGATCCTTGCAATCCAGCCGTTAAGCAGCGGATAACACTAAGCCTGTTCCACGGAAAAGCCACAGAGTACCTTTTCGTCCAGCCCAAATAGACAAGTCAACAGCGGAGTGACAAACTGGAGTAACTCCTTTCTCTGCATCACTTCTGGAAACAGTGCTTCCAAGGGGCAGGGCAGAGAGGTGACACCTGCGCAGGGTGTTGCAACCTGCACCCTCCTCCTGGGACTCCTGGCTTGTGCCCCGTGCACTGCCAGGACCTTCCTGAATGTCCCGGTTTGAGGCAAACAGAACTAATTCTGTTCAACGATTTTTACTTTTCAGCTCAGCCTCCTCCAAGAGGCTGCACTTTCTGAAGGTAGCAGCATGTTTTTGCAGACAGTGCCTGCTACCAGAAGTCTAATGTTTACAGTTACTTCCTGGGATTGGTATGCAGGAAGGCTCTTGCTTATACTTGCTCCTATGGTGACTAAGGTCACTGCGAGCACCTGTGTGCCACACTGGGGGTGTTGGGAAGTAAAAGGGGTCACAAGAAAGTACAAGGTTGCACCTCTGGTGAGTTACAGACAGGACAGGTGACCAAATAGAGCATTCCATTCCATATATGTCATATTCAGTATAAAGCTGAGAGATCATAGGGGCTAAGCTCTCTTCTGCAATGGCCAGTGTCCAGGGAGGACTCTGTCCCATCTTTTGTTTTTAATATGGATCCTGAGTTCCTGAATCCAGCTCCTGTATCCAGCTCTGCTCTGCCGCTGAGCTTGTGGCTTCCCTGCTGTGACCTGCTCTGCAGCATCAGTGGTGATTGCTATTGGGGAGGGAGTCAGGTTCAATATTGGTTTTGTATATATGTATATAGGTTTTATAATTATTGTTTTATTAAAGCTGTTTAGTTTCCTTTTCCAACCCTGTAAGTGTCTCTGACTCATTCCCTTTTCCCTCCCATTGGGGTGGCAAGGAGGAGTTAGAGACTGTCAGTGTTCAGTGGCCGGCCCAGCCCTAACCATCAACACTGAGTGACAAGCCGTGAACTTGTATTATTTAGGAGGCAGAAGGTGGGCTTCATTTGATGGGTGAGGGCAGTGGTCAGGCATGAGGATCAGAAAGAGCAGGGAAACTGGTGAAGGGTCTAGAGAACAAGTCATGTGAGGAGCGGCTGAGGGAACTTGGGTTCTTCAGCCTGGAGAAAAGGACACTGAGGGGACACCTTATCACTCTCTACAACTACCTGAAAGGAGGTTGTAGTGTGGTGGGGGTCAATCTCTTTTCCAAAGAAACAAGCGGTAGGACAAGAGGAAATGGCCTTAAATTGCTCCAGAGGAGGTTTAGATTGGATATTAGGAAAAATTTCTTCACCAAAGGGGTTGTCAAGCATTGGAACAGGCTGTCCAGGGAAGTGGTTGTGTCACCATCCCTGTAGGTATTTAAAGGATGTGTAGGTGTGGTGCTTAGGGACATGGTCTAGTGGTAGACTTGGCATTGTCAGGTTTGCAGTTGGACTCAATGGTCTAAAAGGTCTTTTCCAACCTAAATTATTCTGTGATTCTGTGAATGGCTCTGTGATGCCTAAAGGAGACTCCCTCAGAAAGAAACCAACTGGTTCTTAATTTTTACATAGGAAATCATCGCCTAGGAGAACAAATGTTCCACAGAAAGCACAAGCTTGCTGACGGTGGCAACAACTGCCTTTTCAAACTCAGAGAGCAAGACACAGAGGTAGCAAGGTGCCTCCCAGGACTGTGTTCAGGTTCAGGAGGCACCCCAAAGGGTAAACCAGCATGTGGGGCAGGGACCTGCCTAGAGGCAGCAGGGAAGAAACGTGTGAGAGTTCAAACCCTCCCTGGAGCTCAGGAGTTAAGGCTGTGCGTTTCTCCTCCATTTACCTTCTCTGCCATGATCTCAGATCAGGCCCTCAACAGAGCACAGGCCTCTTACAGAGGTTCTGTTGCAGAACGCGTGTAAATGAGAGCCAAGCGTGGCCAGATCCCTCTCCCAGTAAGTGGGAGGTCTGAGCTAAGTGTTCTCCTTAGCCTGGAGGGACTGCAACACACGCTTTCCACCAGCCCATTCTTCTCTACTCCACCTGGCCTGGCACTGCAGAGTCTGGTTTAATATGGATGAAGAACACCTCCTCGCATCCCAAAGACATAACCCAGATGTGTCGTGCTTTGAAGGTTGGGTGCCTCCTGCTGGCACCAGAGCAGGAGATCTGAACACAAATGCCAATGAGGCCATGGCCTGCACAGACGCTGGATTCTCAGCTAAAAGTCAAAGGTTGTCTGGCCTCATAACCTGCTTTTGTGAGTCTCAAAATTTTTCAGGGGGTTCAGACACCAACATTGTCCCCTTCACGGTGGAAGGAATAGAGGACATGGACTGTCTCACACGCAAATAGGCCACTGTGAAAGGAAACATTTTAGGGGCTGGATGCTCTACAGGCAGGAGGTGTCATGAGAGGATCATGCATGAGAGGAGGAGTCTTTGGAAGTTTTAAGCAATGAACAGCTGAAGAAGTTTCTACAGAGCATGTGGGAGCCAAGGCTTTTCAAAGACATATCATATGTCAACAGATGGGCTGGCTTTCACTAAAACAACAAAACTCAAATTAATTGAAACAACAAAACTCAATTTCATTGAAACCACAAAAATATTTTTTAAAAAAACAAACCACAAAAGCACTTGTTTTCCCTTGCCCACCCACACTTCAAGTCTAGGCTTCAGAGCACTGAAAATCCTACTACAGCTTCTTGTAGAGGAATTCATCCAAACTGTGTACTTTGTGTACCAAACCAGCATACTTCACCTTTGTTGTGACAAAGAAGTGCTCAGCAAAGTGGCTCAGAGAGAAGGAAGACTGTTCGCCAGGTAAATGTTTATCTTGGAAAGTAGAGATTGGTATTTTGGCACCTTTATTAGGACCCTTTTGGGAATTTCGCATGAGTCAGGCACTGGATAACACATCACACAGTCAGGGATCTCAGAATTGGGACACAGATTTCCTCTTACCCAGGAAAATGACCATGAAGGTGAGATGTGTCACACCTGTTCCCTAGCCCAGTGAACTCTGAGTTTGTCTTGTACCGAGCTTGCATCCAACTTCAGTGGATGAATGCGTACTCTTCCTTCTCCTGAGACAGGTAACAATCTGGTGTTCAGGGCAGTCTCCCAGAAGATGGGATTTCATGGCCATGATGGCAGAGGAGGGACTGGACCTTCATCGCCAGCAGTGCTGGGTATGTGCTATAATTGTTGAACTACTGTTTAACAGTTAAGAAAACAAATCCTCTTCCAGGGGCATTTTCAAATGATCTTTTCCTGGAAACACTGTGAAGAAGCATCTAGCTGGTGGTTCCCAGTTGCACCCAGGTTTGAGCCAAAGTGCTGAGGAAAACTGAGCTGCACACCAAGTTCAGGTGACACTACGGGTCAAGTGCCAGCTGTGCAGTGTTTAGAGGATCAGTCAAGGATTCTGTGCTTACCATCCCATTTAGATGGCACTCCAGGTGTCTCAGGTCTGTGCCCAAGACAGGGTCACAACGAAAGAGAGATGCTGGCTGCTCGGAAGGAAAGAGGTTGAAAGGCTGAGGTACACAACTGCCATGTACATATGCCTTGTAAGGGGTGAAGAAACTGCATGCTGGGCAAAAAGGGGCTAAGAAAGGAAACAAAATGACATTGAACACACAGGAAGCATTTCTCTTTATAGCAGACCCCAGCCAGCTATCTCAGAGGGACCTAAGCTTGGGCCAGATGATCTTCCATCCCCTAGGACTCGATCCTTTGGCCAAGGCAAGGAGACTTGCACGCTTGTTTTCCTGGTGTGTGTCCTGCAGTCCCTGGAGGCAGAGCAATACTTCATGTTGTGGCTGTGGTTCGATGGTCATCCATCCACTTTTGGGAAATCACTGTGCTGGGAGCAGGTCAGAGCTGGGTGAGGAACACACAGCAAAAGCCCAGCTTTAAACACTTAGTTCACTGGCTCCCGTCACAAGGGCTCCAAGTAAATCGAAGAGCGCTTGCCAACTGGCAGCAGAGGGCAGCTGCATTCTTTCCATAGGTTTTAAGAAACTAGCATTAAAAGTGCTAATTGATGCAAGCATACCAGTGGGGTAGTTTTTCTGATGCTTTTGGGCTCAACCGCGCTGATACTTTGTGCATTCTGCCCGCACCTCAGCCTGTTCCACTTGCTGAGCCAGATCGAGGGGGCTGAGTGGGCCAGGGCAGCGCTGACGGTGCCCGTCCACTGCCCTTTATTTCTGCGACATGTTCCGAGGCTGCGCACCGAAACCGTGATCTGCGTATAAAACGGACCTGCGCTTGTGGAGCGGCATGATGAGTGCCATCTACTGATAATTAAACACACAGCATCGAAGAGAGAGAGAGACAGACTGGTTCAGGCGCGCAGAGTCGGTGATACATCGTAAATGGCATCGGCAGTACGGCTCTTCGTGGCTGCCAGCTCCTGTGATGTTGCCGAGTCGTGGCAGTGCCGTGCTCACAGGCTGCCACGGCTCGCTTCTGTTGCAAGGTCGTCTCTTGAAGCTTCATCGAGAAGCATTTCTTCAGGGATGTGCTGGGATGTTTTGAAGCTCTGCTGATCTTTGCTGCAGTCTTCCGGAAAAAAAACCCACACCAACTTTGGCAGGATTAGGCTTTGTAGAATATAAATGACCATTAGTAAACTTTTAGTGCTAATGTAAGTACTCGTATCAACTGGAAGTTGAATTGCTTAATCAGGCTAGCAGCAATTAAAATGGTAATTTTTCTGTACTAGATTCTGCTTGTAATTTTTACTAAAGCAAAAACTCTTTGAAGTTAATTGGAATTTTGATTAAAGACTCCTGGATCTGGGTCTCTGAATTTGTACTAAGGAAGGTTCAATATTTGCTTTGGTTTTCTGCTCATTGAGTTCACTGGTGTATATTAACGCGACTGTACAATTAGTTGTAACAAGAACAACTTCAATAAAGATTTCTTTAATCTAGGTCTTGATATACTTTAGAAAAGGTCTTTTATCACTTTTAAAGTACTGCTAAAACAGGCTGGAAGATCTGAAAAACTCGATTGCTTAAATTGTTTGTCTTAATTATTTCTAGTCCCTTATAAACGGCTTAGTAACATTCACTTAACAGTAATTCAGAGCTTGGGATGTGGAGGGAGGAAGGGAGATGTTATTCACATTCAGGGTTCAGTTTATCTCTGTCAATGCAAAAAAAAAAAAACACCAAAAAAATACTCGTTACATTATAACCATTAGTAGAATTAAAAATAACTGTGGTGTAATGGCTTGAAAAAGTAACATTTTTGTCCAAAGTGTTGTAAAAAAAAAAAACAAACAAAAAACAAACCCCCATCTCTACAAAAAACTGACCAGTCTTGAGAGAGACATTTAGCATTTTCTGAAAAGTAAAAGGAGTCACAAGTAGCACATTCTGGTCCTGAAGAACCTGGCAAGCGTTGCCATTGTGGGAGTCCTGACCCATGGAGGTTTCACAGCAGCCAGCACAGAGAATAAAGCCCCTGCAAAGGAAGGAGGACTTGCACAGAAAAATCCCCCAGCAGATAAGAAACACATATTTTTTTAAGTCATGGGATTTGCCTGGAATTCTGCTGCATGCTGATGTCGTCTTGTGGACAGATTTCCTCTCTCTTTTTTGAAAGCTGCAACATAATTGATGCAAATACTGCCTCAGCATCCCTTGGATCAGTTGCTGGTGTGGGAAATGCAGAAAGAAAGAAGGGAATAATCATGCAGGAATCATACTGACAATATTAAGCTTGTGGGTTCATGTTGTATACCTCTGTTGATAAGTATTTTAGCTTGCCATCAAAACGAAGGTTGATTTGTTTTGAGATTTCCCTTTAGGATTCATTAACAGAGTTTCTTTAGATAGATATATGTATCATTTACCCTAAAAAGACATATGTTAAATAACAAGTTGTAAACATCCTATACTAAGAAGTGTGGTAGTTGAGCATAAATGAATTCATTTTCAAGTTCGTTGTGACTGTGGGATTTCTTATAGTTTATCATAAGGTCATTGGAGCACAGTTTATTCCATTTTTCAATAATCCAGTAATTGGATTCAAGGGTGAGGAAAGAGATTATAAACAGTTCATTGCAATTCAGAGCAATGTTATGCTCTTCTCTTGTCTCTAGTTTTTGAAGGTCTTAATTTTGAAAAAAACTAATTTTTATCTTGAATATTTTCTTCTTTTCTCTCTAATACATAGAAGCATAATATGAGAAAGGAAGGATTTAAAAGATGATGAAAGCTTTTAAATTATTATTATTTTGCAACACAGTGCAAAACCCCTGAATATTCAACAGCTATGCTGCTACGGAACCAAAACTATGTTATAAAATACTAGGTCTGCTTAATGGTTAGCCCAAAGACCACAATTCCTGACAAGTGAACTTTTGAGTTCTTGAACAAGCACTGTCAGCGACCGCATCCAGTAGGTACGTACAGGGTGTTCCGTGTGAAAACGAACACTTCCAAGCTAAGTAATTGACATCAACTCTCGCTGCAGACTCCCCTTTGTGTCATATTTGCTGGTTGCACAGTGAGGTTCATCCCGTCTCAAACTTTGGGTGCAAACACCATCCAGCAACGTGCAGTTGTGGCAAAGGAGCAACTGGCACACCTGCACGTAGAAATGAGTCCCTCCTCTGGTAAAGAAAATTACCTACGAGACTTAAAATGAGTAATTTGTGGCTTAATGCAGGGGTTGGGAAGCAGGAGCATGTTTCTCGCGCAAAGGATCTTGGCCACCTGGATGCTGGGTGCCTGATGTTCTCGTTTTCTCCTGCCTGACCCAAGGAAGTCTGGGCCACCTTGAAGAGGTGGCCTCAGGTCCTGCCCGTTTCATGACTCCGTCACCTCTCGGCTTCTCAC
>NW_009700786.1:250476-299592 GCF_000703405.1 Apaloderma vittatum | reverse complement strand
AACTCTACCCTTACAGCCTGTTATTTATAAATAAATATGATATATATTTTGCTTTAATGGTAAACAAATACGCGATTGGGCCGGGTGTGTCAGTGCATGTGGAGACAATTATACCTGCCTCTGAAATTATCCATGGACTAGTTCAGAAGTAAAACTCCGTCTGGATATTTCCTTTTTCCTATATAGGCTCTAGATGGGGAATTCATCAGCATACCACCACACTCCCACAAATAACTAGAAGAACCTGCTTTAAAAGTTACTAGATAACAGATATGCCATAAAAAAAGCAGAAGAATAAACTATTTGATCACAGAGAGATTGAGAATCAGAACGAGAGAAGTCTCTGCAGAGATTTCTAAAAGATTGGACAGGGCAAAAATTCTTTCTGGTGTTTTGCTAGATAAGTACTAAACCATGATTTCATCTGAATGGGCTTAGACCCTGGACCCTTTTTGACCTGTCTTTCTGGCAAGGTTTTTGTTTGTTTGTTTGTTTAAAATGAGTTTGTCTTCAGTGTTTTTTCAGATTCACCCAAATGGCAAACTGTCTAGCATAAAAGATGACTAAAAAGGATGTGGTTGCTTTATGAACTAGTCTTTACTTAAATCCTCCTTTTCTCTCTCAAATAGTTGTAAGAGTCTTTAATTACAGAAAGCTTCTAACAGGCCACTTGGCCTCCTTTAGAACTGGGATTCTGTCTCAGTGTGAGGAGATTCTCAAAAAATGCTGCCAAGTTGCGGAAGTGCCCCACCCTACAGACAAAACAAAAAAACAACCCTTAGAAAAATCCTCTGTCCTAAGTACTGAATTTGAGATTTTGTCAGCTCCAGGCTGGAATGCAGTTTCTAACTGCATGTATTTTTAGCTTCAGTTCTTTCAGCTAAATGCATTCACAGTGTTAACTACCAGGATTTTCATATATTAAAGAAACAAGTATTTATTTATATACATTAACTTGGCAGTTTTCATGAGAGTAATGAGTAATATGCCTTAGGTAATGGCAGCAGGAGATGCTGATGGAATACACTTGGCTGTGGTCTCAGGATGGCACTGCAGACAGAGCCATTTAAAGTCACTTTGTTACTAGCTACTAGGTGCAGATTGGCTGTACTATTACCCTGGGAGGTTGATTCTGATAGCGCAGCTTTATCACCCTGTGGAGTTTGTGTTTTGGTAATTACGTTTGAGTAAAGCACTGAGGGATAGGATCTTTCCTACCTCTAGTCCTTGGTTTAGAACTGCATTCACCTACAGGCTTAAATTTAAGCATGTGTTGATTTTCACGTGCTGTCCTAAATAATGAGAGTTCCTTCCATCATCAACCTAGTTCTTATGGGTTACTTCTCTGTACAGCTTCTTTCAGGTAGCTGAATGGTGTTACCACTTTACCACCAAGGAAGGGAGAGTAAGGATTTACTGCAGTGTATGAGGCTAAAAAGAGCAGTAGTAGGATGAAACTTTTTAAAAGAAAATTTGGAGTAAGAATTATTTTCTGCATAACTTTGGTGGATGGCCGTAACTTCTAGCAAGATATCGCAAAGAAAAGAATTCTGCCCTGCCTCCTACGTTGAGTAGCTGATGTGACATGTGAGGTCAATAGCACTTATATAGTCACTGGAATTACAAGCAGTTATAGGGCAAAACTTTTGCCTTATGGCACTACTAAAATAATGCTGTAGCACTGGGAGCCTATATTCTCAAATCTACCTGGACCCCACAAATAGAGTCCACTTTACTCCCATTAGTTTGTTTTTTTCTGATATTATTGCATAACAACTGCTGCTCCTGCCCCATGGGTCTCTTTCTTACTATCTCGTGTTCTCTGTGAGCAGCACTTACCCAGTGCAAGATAAATGCAAACTGTTAACATTATGGGGTAATGCACCTAGTTAACACTCAAATGTGGCTGGGTGATGTTAGGTTTGTGGGTTTTTTTAATAGTGTGGATTGTACTGAAATTGATGACACTTTCATATGTTGCAGGAGCAATTTTGGCTGTGGTGGAGAAAAGACTGCACTTCCTCTGTGCAGGACAGCTGCAGTTTCCATATCTTGGGGAAACTTGTTCTTGTCAAGCGTGAGATGAGAGATATGTGGGGTAAAGGTTCCTTTGCTTAAGAAACTTCAGTAGGTTTGATAAATAAAGGAAGGCTGAGTCTCATATCTCTCTTTTGTCAGAATGAGTTTTCCCTAAGTAGGATGGGACAGTTGTGCTTTAGAAAAAAGGTTAGGGGAGGGAATTTGTGCTCTTTGTTAAGTATTTGCTATTGAAGCCCTAGTCCTCATTGAGTATTCTCAACAAACAATGTTTTAAAAAAGCAAACAGCTATATTCTATGGGTTTATTCACAGCACTGAGGTTGCTTGCTAGCAGTAGCTTCCTGTGTTCCCTGGTAATGTAGAAGAATCTCTGAAGTATTTAATACTATGGATTTGCAAATAAATCAAGGTGACTGTTTCATTAAGAGCATTTTGATCCTTTTTAGACTAATATGTGTAGTAAAGGAAAGGTTTTATTCTTCTTTCTTGTTTTGTAAGTTTAGAAACATTTTTCCACTAAGCCACAGGGAAGGTGGGTTAGCTTAAATGTAAGGATTCAATCCTTATTTGTTTTGCCTAAAAGATCGTAGTCCTTATTTTGCTTCCATAGATTAAGTGGGTATCATTAAAGTTGTAAAACATGGAGTTCTTTTTTCTCACAATACAAGTTGTGTTAGTCACCATGAAGAACATTTTACTATGAGTTTTGTACTCATTTAATGATTTTTACCTGTTTAAATAAAATCTAGGCTCTAGAACCTATTATATTTCATACCTGATGTAATTCTGACAAATGAAGTTATAGCTCCAAATTTAACTTACATGTCCCATGCCATTACAGCTAACTTTGGATACTCAGTCTACTGAGTTTAATATATACAGTTAATTGTTCACTGTGTATGTTGATTGCAGCTTTTTTATTCCACTGAATTTTGGACCCAAAAAAGTATTCCTAGTCAGTTTTGCTCTTGTTTAGTTTCTGGTACTCCAGTTGATAAGTTGTGTTACAGTATTATATATCAGAGCTGTGGAAAGAGGGAAACCCAGTAGCTTTTGTCTATGGTTTGTTCAGATTCACAAGATGAGATGATAACTTCCAAGGTATATAGCTATTTTTTAAAAACAGTCTGGATTTTATATTAAATGGTAATACGATAGTCATATGTGTATCATGATTTTCTTAGTTTTCTTAGATTAAGCCTTAAACTGAGGAGTTACCTTGCTGAGAGAGAGAAAACTTTTCTATCAGGTTACAGCGGATCACCTGAAGTTACTGATTTAATTATGAATACGCACATGCTGTATTATGTCCTGTCTTTTATGCCATTTTGTTAGGCAGATAGCACGTTACAAAATACAGAATCGTCCTCAAAGAAATACTGTGTAATCAGGAATATTAATAGATAATACTGCAGTTATGCAGATAGGTTATGAACTTGAGAAATAAAGGCTCATTACACAGCCAAACCTCTTAAGCAGCAGGGAGAACTACAAGGAATGGATGAAAACATACTGCTGCCAACATCATTAAAGAACTACTGATCAAATAAGAAGCAAAGTGGAAGACTGTCAGAAGCTAATGGAACTTTACTAAAAGTTACTGATGGAGTGAGGTAAACTTCACAGAGATAAAGGCCAATAATTCTGTTGTAAATCTCTGGTGAGATCATAAATGATTAGGATTTTCAGTTTCCAGACATCAAGATCCAGTTAATCCTACTCCCACTTTGGCCTCTTCTAACTCTGCAATGTATGCAGAAATGTGTATATTTTATATGTGATCTGGTAAATATTTCTTTTCTATGTGACAAAATTAAACTACGTGATAATTTAGTTTATGTGACCAGTAGGGTAAATGTCAAGGCATCTGTCTGGTGGCATGCAGTCTTGCAAACAAATGAACATGTGGCTGATGGCAGAGTCTTTGGGCACTGAGTTGTGATGCCCACACACTGCAAGCCCTTGAGCTTGCCTGTTCTCTAGGTATCTGTTCTTGCCTGCGTTGTCAATCTGTATAGAAAGTCACAGGCAATTCGTTGAGAAAAGAAAGCTTGTGGTTTGTTTGAATGCTGCATGATCATTCCACAGAATCCCAGTCACATCTATGACACTAATATTGTAGAAATTAAACATCAGCTTTCAGGTAAGGAGATACAAGAGCCCTGAGGAATTTCATACATACTCGTTGACCATCCTAAAAATAGATTGAGACGTCAGTACACAACAGTTAGATGTCCATATTTAAAGGTTTGGTTTACCAGTTTATAGATATAATTGAATGAATTACATGTGATAGAGTAGTAACAGTAATCATCCAATACACTAGATTGCAAAGGTAGTATTTTGTTGCATATACTTTTTTTTTTTGCACCATCCTTTAATTTCACTGAACACTTATATCCAACCTGCACATGTGGCTCCCACAGCGTAAGTAATTGCAACTATATAAAGCCAAGTGGTTCTCCACACTGTATATAAATATGGGTCTTTAATCTTTCCAAAGACAAATCATCAACTTGTAAACTGTAATGTCAGAATGACAGGATGTACTTTTAGCTTGAACAATTGCTGTGTGTGCTATGCAGGCATGAAAACAGTATGAAGGTTGAACTCTCCTTATCAGACGGGTATCAAGTGGGATAAGTAGTTATACCAGCACTATTTTTAGGTTTTAATATTATGCCATCCTTTTTTCTTATATGAAAACTAAAGTCTTTTTTCATCTTATCATTTGTATAAATACGTTATGTTAGGACACATGCCATCAGATAAATTAACCCACATCCTACAGACTCAAAAATATTTATGTTGTGCTCCCTTTTCTTGCTTGATTTGTACTTGCAATTTGTCTAGTATCTCTGGATTTTGTACTCCACCCATCTTGAAATATGATAAGCATCACAGGCTTTTTTATTTTTTTGTATTTCACAATCTTATTTGCATCCAAGATTAGGGCTGTGCTCAGAGTAGCAAACAGACCATTTGTCTCAGCTGTGAGGTGTGGTTTCCTGTTGTACCCTATTTTCTGCCTGTTTCACCCTCAATAGACACAGATAAACTCTGATTCTCAAAGGTGAACCATCTAGTTTGGTTAATGTTACTCCTTTGCTATGAGACAGCTAAAAGAGCAATTGGGGAGAGGAATGAGATGGAAAAGGAAATTTGTGTGGAAGTGACCTAAATTAGCTTTGCTGTTCTGTTGTTCTGGTCAGTTGGTCGCATGCAGTCACCTATAGCCAGTTGTTACCAATGTGAATAATAAAGATTTTCTACTGTCGAGCCTTAACGACATGGGATGTTTCTCTTAAAAACCTGGTTCCTGACATATATGAATTGAGGAACATCACAGATTTCATTTTAAATGGCATGATTGTAGCCCTTCTGGTTGTAAAGCAAAATTGAAGATAGAACAGTAGGAAAACACAAATGCGCATGAGTTTTTAGAGGCTTACGTTATGACTCTCGAATATTTGAGGCTGGCAATTCTGCTAGTAGTTTTCAGTTCAGTGCAAAATAAGCTGCTAAAAGCTGAAATGCAAACAGATTAAAGTATTGTTTTACTCTGGATACAACAACAGAATGTGAAGAAAACAGTCTGGATGTAGAAAGTGAAGCAGAAGTGAAAAACAGAAAAGCAAGACAAAGCAAAGAGAAATCTCTGAAAATATTTATTCATCTGAGCCTGTGGTCTGCAGAGCCATGGGTCTAAGCAGGAACAGAGGACACAGAATTCACAGGTTCTCTTCTGCTCTGAGATGCACGTCTGAGCTTAATTTTTCACTTGGAAAATTGTATGACCAGCCCATGCCTTTTGCAGCGCAGCTTTACAAATCGAAGGTATATAGGAGTTCAGCAGACTTTTCATATGGACAAAGCTGTTCAGTTCTTTTTTGCGCTCTCACAGAATCTCCACAAAGAGAAAAAAAAAAATCAATAAATCCCCTATGTAGTTTCACCAGTTTATTGCCACACAGCTGAGATCTAAAACTCCTTTCTCTTTGCTTCCCTTAGTTCGTTCCGGCTTACTGTGCATCTGACCCTTGTTATCCTTTATCTCAGACCTACTTTGGTCTGGTTACATCCTTCAGAACGAGGTGTTTGACCTGAGTCTGGCTGTGCATCTCTCCCTCCTCTCAATTGCAGTGATATCATCAATCAGCCCTTTTGCCATTTGTCCCTCCCTCTCACTTCAGGGGTGCCAGTTGTTGTCTGAACATGTGTTGTGATCTCTAGGGGAGGAGGAAGAGGTTGACTGCCTTGTGCTTTCCCAGCACCACACTGGTGCCTCTGCTACAAGACTCACTCGCAGTAGCAGACTGGGAACTGAGTGAGTGTAAAATGGAGGTATGCTGGGCTTTGGTAGGAAAGGACCTGTGAATCAAAAAGTGAAACAAGCATCACAGATGGCAGAAATTATTTGAGTTGCTCCACACGTAACTGAAGGAATGTGTGAATGCATTGATTTTTATGCAATTTTTGGCCTTTTTTTGCAAGAAGCAGACCAGTACCTGTTACAGGAGCTTGTTTGGCCCTAAACACAGGAAGAAAAAAAGTTTGAAATCTTTGCTAATTTTCCACTTCCCAGGTCACACAGTGTTTGTGCCGCAGGCAGGAGTACTGCTTTGCAGAAGTGGGAAATGTGGTTCTACAATTTTGCAACATATCATAGAATCGTGAAAAATAATCTTCGAGAAGATCTTGACAAACTGTCCCATCATGTTCTGATCTGGAAGGAGGGTCGTTTCTGATGGCTTATCCTGGTGTTCGGATGTCTTTGTTGTAAGAAATGTCTTCCTAATGTTGAATGTAATGTCTTACCTCCTTTTTTGCGGTGAGCACAGATGTGATCTCTGCATCAATCCCTCAAGTATTTAACGGATGTTTTCACATTTTGTTTCAGACTAGACTAAATTGTCAAATAAATTGTTTTTGAGAAAAAAAGTTAAATAAATTTTAGCTATGATAATTCCTGTGCTATTATGTGGATTCTTTAATCTATATGTTTCTTGAACTCTGGTGCACAAAACACAGGCAGAAGACACTCCCAAAGATTTAGTAGCACTGAATGAGGGAATAGATTGTTTCACATTTTCTGTACATTATACAGGAGCGTTACCATAGCACAGGAGCCTTAAGAAAGATTTATCTGAGTTTGTACCTGTATTTGAGGGCAACTCACTGTTCATACCAATGACAGCGATTAAGTCTCTGCAGAGAGGATTTATGGGAGCAGTCTAATATTTAGACTTCTGGGATGTACCCTGGAAGGGCAACACTGAAGCCCTCCTTGAAGAGAGTGATGTGTTGTTCAAGCCAGCGTTGCTGTGCTCAGATCCTGGCAGTCCCAGAGGCATCCCACTCTGAGAGGCTATCTGACGCTCGAAAAAGCAAGATCTCCCAAGTGCAGTGTCTGCCTGCAGGCATCCAGAGCAGTCTGTGACAGATGAAGCTTTTGAGAAATTACTTACTTCTTGTTGCCTGCCTATTGTTTCCTTCAGGCACTTGCAAGAAAATATAAGGGACTGTGTGTGAACTTCCCTCTTCTTTCCAGCTGTAGAATCCCCTTTAGTTTTTTCCAGCCTCAAAAGGATTTGCAGCCTGCAGTTCTTGGTAAAGACCTTGCACAGCTGAAGTGTGTTTTATGGTGTAAATGGTGGTGTATGTTTTGACGTTGATGATGCTTGGAATCGCTGTGCAATGGCAGTCTATACTGGTCACCGTAGCAGGGTTGGACTAGATGATCTCTAGAGATCCTTTCCAACTCTGACCATTGTGACCCACAAGTATCTGCGTATCTCCTAGGCCTTTGTTATCTGCAAAGACCATCACCAGTTTTCTTGCATGAAATAGGGATTTAATGATAAAGCTTTGCAGAAACTTACTTGACCCCTTGGGTCTTGTTTGACCGGGCCTTTCCTGTGGCAAAGGCTTCCAGATTTTCTGCAATTCATCTCCTTTTATGAGATACTCTTCAAGTTAAGAAATAGAAACATATCCTGTGGGCTCATCTAGTTTGTAATTGTTTTTTCACTTGCAAATAGCCCTTACCATGATTGCAGAAATCTGTTTTGTGGTTCAAATCTTTGAAATTGTCTTTAATGTTTGTTTTTCCTAGTTTCTCTGATGAAAGGGCAAGGTTTCTTTGCAGACATCTTTCAGCCAACCCCTTTTGTTTTGTGCTTCAGATGATGTGAAAGCATGTATAGTTCACTAGCGCTGCAAGTTATTACCATTGTCTTTGTATTGTTGTGAGATACTTAATCCATATTTACGCAGCAATATTTCCATTATGTGCTTTGAATTAACAGATGGTCCCTTGATTAGTGCAATCAAATGTGATGCTGTTTCAGAGTGCATGAAAGCTATTTGAATTAAGAATGTAAAAAGCAGTGTTGGACTTGTGGCATAGGGTGGCTGCTGTTTCCTCCTCTGTTAGGGTTGTTTTAATCCATTCCTTCCCTGCCCCCTTTCTGTCTCTGTTTCTGTCTCAATATTTTCTGTTCTGTTTTCAATTTGTGTTGACGCAACCAGTCCTGTCTCTTTGAAGGATGGACTGGAAGCATTGCTATCTTATCATGTTTCTTATCCATTTTGAAGAGTTCCCATTTAGCAGTGGGAATAACTGCAGCGTTCTCAGCCTTTAACAGCTAGAGGCAAGAAAAAAATTAGAAGTATGCAACAATGTCATTTCTCAGTCAGCTACAGAGACTTCATTGTGGAGCAATGCAATTCATGTAAAATCATCTCTTGTACAGAGATTAATGCTATCTTTTACTATTTCTCCGTGCTGGATCATAAAGTGAGGCTTGGTCTGGGGGTTACACCGACAGCATGCCTAAGACCTGAGCAGTCTTGGATTTAAATATTATTGCAGATGAAGATTCCTGCTTGATTGCATAGCTAAGCCTAGTTAAAGCTTTAACAGTACCTTCCGCACATATGATTGAGTCAAGCTGTAGCAGACATTCAGAACAGCAGCAGATCTGTACTGGGCCAGAACCTCAGGGTGGTTATCTGGAGTAAAATGCCTGACTCCTGCACATATACTCTCCTCCACTCTTCTGTGAAGCCACTCACCTGAAGAGGCCTTGGCTCCCTTTGAATTGCAGGTCTCTAGAGTAAGAGAAAACAGCTCTGTGGTGAGAAAACAGTTCCTTTACTCTTCCTAATGAGCTCTCCTCCTTAGAAGAATAACTCCTTGCTTACACAGCTGATAGCCATATGTCAGGCCATGAGATAGTGATTGCGCAAAGCTGAATGGCAGCTCTGGTGGGCCCCTTGAAACTTAGTGACAAGTATTGACCATTCTGGGCATCATGACACATAGGTATGAAAGCCCACCTGCTTTTTCACCAAGTGTGGTTTGCACAAGAACTTGTCACAAACTGGCTGGCAATGTGACTTCCTACAGTTCCAGAAACAGCTGCAATTTTATGTCATATAACTTTGAATTGCAGAGAGGGCAATAGATTTCTACACCTTGAAAGGTGTAGAAAAGATTAGGGTGGTTGCTGTGGCGATGGGACCATGGAACTGAGTTAAAGGACATGTAGATTCATGTCGGGGTATTGGGTCAGTCTCACTGCTATAGCCATTGCTATAATTAATTTTATGGAAGCATATCAGCCATAAAAATAATACCTTGCTGCAACTTACTAGATACCTCATGACTCATGGGTAAATGTTGTCACCATTCTCAACACAGCTTTCATTTTGCACTTCTGGTTTTGCCTCTGGTCAGTTCTTGTGCCAAGTGGTTAATTTGTCAGTTCCCAAACCGTTTCGCTTATGTAAAATGAGGACACTTTTTTTTTGACAAGCACTGTCTTTTAGTCATTAAAAATCTTTGTGGGCTAGTCATCACTTAGACCGGTAATATACTCTAAGCGTGGGGTTTGATATTTTTAAAATTTTTAATTTTTTTTTTATTTAAAGGAGCAATCTAATATACAAGGTGCTGATTATATATTCCTCGTAGATCTGTCAGTTGTTTAGTTTCCACTCTCTGAGTTAGGGCCAACATTTCCAGGGCTCCTCCAATCATGTATTAGCAACTTCTTGGCTGTATGTTTTGAGTGTGAAGCTTGATGTGATGGGGCTAGGAGTTGACTTGCACAAGTCAGGTTGCTGGTTGAATTGTGAACCAGTGTCATTACCGGTGATACCAAACTCATGTTTTATCTGCTAATGTGCCTTGCCCTAATGTGCCAGAATGAGCAACTATTGATCACTGAAAGGTCACGCTGCTCACCTCTTCCCTGAGCGGACCACTTTTAAACAGAGAGGCTAGTGCAGCCCTTTGCAGCTGCTGACCCTGACTGCACAGGCTGCTCCGTGGAGTGATGCTTGTCTTTGTGATCTGAGCATTTTATTAAGAAACAGCTTTGAACCTGTGAGACTCATTTTGCTGAATGGCTGTCAGATGTCAGCTACCTTTGTGCATGGTAGAATGAGCTTAGTTTCAAAAACGCTAACGATATAACCCATCTCTTCTGACACACTTTCTTATCTACAGTAAATCACTTAATCGATAATACTTCTATCTTGAAATTTTGTCTGCTCATGCTCCTGGCAGCCTAGTGTGGTTTGAGTAACGTGGATCAACTTGCCGTGGGATACATGAGGGAGATACATGTCTGGAAGGAGGGGAAAACATACAAGTTTGCATTTGAGTATTATTTTGAAAGCTGAGGAAGCTGGCTATAAGAGTAGTTCCCTGATAATCAAAGTGATGTGTGTCACTGATGGAGGGCCCTGCTTTGGGGCCAGATTCCTGATAAGAATTTGCATTTTAGTGAGTTCTTATCTCACATAGGTGGGTGGGTTTTAGCTACACAGCAAAGTCTCTGGTCCCATGGGACTTTCTGTCTAATTGAGCAACTGCTTTGAATTCATCACCTCACAGGGAGCCATTTGCTGTTAACCTCACCACTAGGTGGTTAAAGAAGCCCCTTTCGTTTTGTTTGAAGGGGCAATAACAGAAGGTTGTAAAACTTTTGACCTGGTAGAACGTTTCAGACTCTGAAACTTGATTCTTAAACAGAATTCAGGTTGTTGGGGAAACAATGGTCAAGCCTAATGTAGGTATATGTGGGTAGACTGTGTGCTATTTTGCATGTAGGTCACAGAGGAGAAGGCAAGGAGGCAAAAGTTTATCTGTCTTTTTAGATCTGATTGGCGGTTAATGCTCTGTATTGTTAAGCAAGAGACTTAGGCTACAAATGTAGTAAACAAAACAGTGCCAGGCTTTATTCTCTGTCCCCGAGGCCAACTGGCATGATCTTGGCTTGTACCACTGAACTTTGAGTCTCTAAGCAGGATGGCTGCATTCAGACTGTCTGTTGGGAATGGTCCTTGGCCCATCCTAACTGGCACTGTGTCTGAGAATTGTTTAGGAGAATGCTAGTATGGTTGGGCCAAAGAGTGCCAGGAATTATTATGACATTTTTGTAAAAGAATTGCAAGACTCAGGCCTGTGTCACGACACTCTTAGTTTACTAGTATGGGCACAGCCTGAGGTCCATGACAGACTGTGGCACATCTTGCTAAAAGAGGACTCTGGTGAAAGTGATGCCCATGACAGAGCTGACATCCAGATCCAGTGCTAGCTTTTCTGTGTTGGTGGCTGGTGCAGATGGGTTTAATTCTGATGCTGTGTTATGTGAAAGTTCTAGGTGCCAGGCGAGAAGTGTTGGAGAAATGCTTTGTCAGCCCTCCTTAGATTTTTGTCATTAGTGACTCTGTCATTATTACTTGAGGTCTTCTATTTTCTTGATCTGTGAAGGGGAAAATGAAGAGGAAATATGGTTTGTAAAGATGGGAACTGCTTTATGACAGTGTGATAAGGAACTTGACGTTAATTGTGTAATTCTGAGTGTCATTACTAACAGTTGTGAGCTGAAATACTGTAGACTGAAAGCGTTCTGGTCCTTTATATGAAGTGCCACTTGCTCATTTCTGGTTTATTTACTTCCTTTTTTATTGTGGAAAATCAAAGGCTTCAAATGGGGATAACTGGTTGCTTGCATATAATTTTTTACTCCTATCCCTCTGGGTGCTGGTAGTTATGTTTCTGTGTTACTGACACTGTGCTCAGAAATCAGCTCAGATGGGAAGCAGCTGTTTGTGAGGAGAGAGTGTTGACAAGACACAGAATGAGGGAAAAACTGTGGGGGAGATTTCCAAAGAGAGCTGCAGAAGTGTTTTTGCTATGACCACTGTGTTGTCAGAGGCACGATTGCTCAGCGGGAAAAGGAGAGATGGATATTGGGAAGTTGCTTTTTCCCAGAGTTGGGCTACTTTGTTGGCTCTTAAAACTTTACATGTTGCAAATACATGTCTCCCTCCTTTGCACTGGCACAAGTGTTTTGCTCCCATGTGAGGAGATCGTGTTCTGAAAACTTGTTCATGCTATTTGGAACAAAAATGATTATTTGGGAGGTGTAGTTGAAAAGTGAGATTTACTAATTATTTGTACAAAACAGAAGTACCTTTGGAGTTTTTAACTCAGTCATTGAATGGTACAGGGCACATAAAATCCAGCACAATTAGCGTTGCAGTGTCTGTTTTGCTGGACTTTTTGCTGAGTCAGGCCTCCAGGTTTGCTACCACTGAATTTCTAGAGTTCTACTGCATCCATTCCTGTGGCCTTCACATTGCACTGGTTCTTGGTTTACCATTGCCTTCCTTTGCAGTGGATTGCAAAGCCATTGCACGAGGACAGATAATCTTATGGCTTTTCTTTTCTTTTCTTTTTTTAACTTCTGTGCATTCCTCCTTCTCTATTCATCACTTACAAGTAGTATTTGCCAGAGTAACTGCAGCTAGAAGTTAGGGAGCAAGAGCAAAAAGCATTTAGAGACAAAAATGGACCAATAAATTTAAGGTATGGTCAAGGCTTTTGAACTCAATACAGTTGGAAAGAATACTGGTTCTAGATGAATGGAAGAAGTCAAAAAGGACAGATCATTACTGGAATTAGATCAGATCCTTGCAGACATACAACATCATTGCATAGTCTTCCACTATTCACCAACTGTGATGCTTCTCTGAAAAAATAAGCTGTGGGCAGGTCTTCTTGTTTTAAAAATTGTGCCTGGTTTTTATTACTTTGCTTTGGTTTTTATTGTTGGTTGGGTTTGGGTTTTTTTCTGTAGGTTTGCTAAATGGGGCAAAGCTTTCTTACTCTTTATTGAGTGAGCAAAACATTCCCTGAAGAAATATATGGTTTACTCTTTTTTTTTCTTTTTTTTTTTTTTTAGCTCCCCCCTGCCCCAACAGTTAAATCTCTCTTTAAATATTGAATGTACTCAGCTGCATCTTGATTCTGACTTGGTAAACGGAAACTTTGCTTTATGGATGGGTTCGTTGGTGAACGGTGTTGGAAGTTTTCTGCAGTTACACTGAGTAGCAGAGGAAAAGGAAAAAAAAAAAGATTACTTAGGGTGTTACTCTGTTTTGCATTATGTCTGGTAGAGCACCTCTTGAGGATTCTGCTAGCTCTATGGACTTGATTCTGTGGGATGCTGAAGCCAGGAGGAGCTGTTTTAGGAGGTGCCTATCACCTTGCAGTATCAGCATTTTCTGTGTTTAGAATATGAACATCATGAACAGAAACATACATCTGGGACTTTTACTCTGACCTTTGTTCCATTCCCCATTTAAAAACAGCTCAATATGCATCTTGACATAAAACAAATCTAGAAAGACCAGTCAGCCTCCTGATTGGTTTTTGCCTGTTAGGCTGGCTTATGCAGTATATATGCCTATGTCATAAGAGATCCCTTTGCACAGTAGTGGCAAATGCATCTTCCTTAAGCAGTTGCACAAGATAAGCCGCAGTATTTGAAAAGTAAAGTATGAATCAAAGTTTTTACAGCACACAACCAGAGGAACTGAAATTTGCAATCAGCAAGCAAGAATTAAACTGCAGTGGCAGCAGTTGCTGTGTCCAGGTGGCGTGTGTTTGGAGGCAAAGCTGCATGACATCAGTTCTCTTTTAATGTGGTTCTGGGTGAGCTGCTGGGACAGGATGGTATCAAAAAACAGCTTAACCCAGCGGAAAGAGAAGTCTCAGGCTATTTTACTTAGAGAAGAAGAAAATTTTGCTTTGAAGTGCACTAAGAATGGGAATAGTAGTTTATGCTGCACTTTTTGGGCTGTATTATCTCGAAGTAGAAAACCAGTGTCTAGCAGATGGAGATACTGAGGCACAGAAAAGTGACTTGTCCAAATATGACAGTGGCGGTAACTAACAAAGCAAACAACTAAAGCTAAATATATCTTCATTCCTTGCCTCTTTTAGGAGAAAAAGCTGAGCAAAAGATGTCACACAACCTATACCTATTTTCTGAGAAAAAGTGCAAAAAAAGTTTTAATTCTTTTAATTCTCTGTGCACAAGCCAAGAATCAAGGGGACTGAGAGGCATTAACAATTTTCTGTTCTGGGAGTACCTCTGCTGGATGCAAGAGACTGTGCTAGGACAGTTTTCCTGCTGTAGTCCTACGTGAACATACGATGTAGAATATAAGTCTTGGCTCTTCAGGAACTGCCAGTCAGCAGCTTCTCATTGCTCCCAGTAATAAAAATGTAAATAAAGAAGCTATGTTATGTCTTGGCATTACTCAGTGGCAGTTGTCTGAGCAGTTGTGCTTATGCTAGAATCTCAGCAAGTGCAAGTGCAAACACTCAGACATCTGGTTGTTTCACACTTGCCTAGTTGTCTTGTGTATGTGTTAGCTGCTGAAACTAACTCTTCTCAACACTATGCAGAAGTACTTCTTAAAACAGTATGTCTAAGCCTGAGTTCTGCAATCAAGCACATGTTGAGCCCAAAGGTTGTAAAAGAAATGAAAATGTCAGTGGTTTGAATGTACTGCTTGTGCTGCCTCTATGTTTACTGGCAAAAGCCAGTATGTTCTAGCAAGGTAAAACTCTCTAAGGCCAAACTGACTCTGTGGAAAGATTTGAAAAAAGTTTAGTTATAAAAATCAATATAGAGAACATTTAACTTGTGTGGCTTCCATACATTTCTTGATTTTTTTTTTTTTTTCTAGTGAAGAACTAGAATTTCAGAGGTGCTGCAGATAGGAAGTTTCTTCCTCTTAAAAGTTCAGACTTAAAATTTGAAGGCAAATTAAACAAGTAGTTGAATTCTGAAACTCACTGCACAAACCCATCCTGTGGGACAGGAGGGTTCATTTTTGGTATGTTTTGCACCTTTCTTTGTGATCTTTCACGGCTTCAGCTGTCTTCATTAATTTTTCAAGATGTGTCTTCAGTCAACAGCCTTGCAGGGCATTGTCCTATTTCTCCTTATTTTCACATAAAAATACTTTTGTTCACCAGTTCTATCAGAGGCCACTATACGGCCTTGCTCTAACTGGAAACCAAGGTAAAAACAGTAATAACATATCTCAGTGAATCATAATACTATTGAACATCTTGAATAAGAAATGGGTGAGATTTTGAGGGAGTGGTGGTTTAGGGGAGCTGGAGCAATGCCCTCCTAGGAATGTTACTTTTCGCTCACCCTAGCTGATGTGGTCTTTCTAGAAAGCCATTTCTTAAGCATAAGACATCTGGTGTGATGGGTGCTGTAGCCCAAAATGGTGTTGGACTGTTTTTCTCACTCAATTCAGCATCCCTGCACCAGTACAACCTCCTGTCGCATCTTGTTTTCCATGTCACAAATTCTTGATTGCCCCACATGTTTTTCTGTTCTTCTCTGCTCCGCTCCAGCAGTTTGAGGCGGGATGGAGGTACCTTTGTCCAAGGGGAAGCAGAGAAGAGAAAATAGTATTTTCAGCCTCCTTATGCCCACTGCTGGAGCAGGGGCTTGATGTTGTTGCATGACTTAAAGGCGATGGATATGTGAAGGTCCACGGAGACTGGCTGGTGCAGAATGGAACACGGCGTTAATGTTGTGGATGCTTTGGGATTGTAATTGCCGTATTTCTTGGCCATTGCAAACAATAGGAAATGCCAATGTATGTGATATATCATTATCCTGGAATCCCTATTTCACATTGTTATTACACATTATAGTAAACCAAGCCAGAAGATACTACCACCAATTTTGCCCAGATTCACTTCTTACGCCTTTGATTTGTGTTTGTAAGCATTATTTAAGTGGGGTAAGCATGACAGTTATCACTGTGCCTGTTTGCCTTGCCACATTCCTAGCAGTTGAAGTCCCATGGTATGAATAGATGTCTGGGGTTTGTATCCTCAGCTGCTGTAGTTTACAGCTTAATGCCTTAATGCAGCTAAAGGCTGCAGTGGTTCAAGTGCTTAAATGTTGAGTAGTAGAGAGAGTGCTTAAGTGACAGATGCGCATTCTGTGCAGCCTTGTCTGAGACAGAGGTATAACCCTCAGGAGAGGAAGCAGCAGAGTAGAGGAGAATAACTACTTCAGTCATCTAATTTAAATCAGTTCACAAATGAGAGTTGCAGTTCTTATGACAAATATATATTAATTAAGAATTTATATTTATCTGTAGGATGGTGACTGGAGTCTGTGAGAATTAGGCACTTGCATATTGTGCCACGTACACTTTATATACAGTAATCACTAGGAAAGTGGTGGGAAAGGTACCTGGGGGCTTTCAAGCACGGTATTTCCTGGAGCTCCTCTGTTGGTGCTTTGAGCTTGTGCTGTATACCCAGGCTGGCTGAGAGTACACTATGGATATTGCTTTTATTTGGAGCGTGTGAGGGCAGTAGCTGTGCAGGTATGTAGACTGAGCTATGGTGGGTTTTCCAACCCCTCGCTGGTTGCCTGGGTCATCTGCAATGAACTTCCACCATAAGACCAGAGCTTGCTATTTGGAATTGGGAAATGGTACATGGAGATGACAGTTTCAAAGGAGGAAGAGAAACATGCGCTATCTTAGTCTGCTTCTGTTTTCTAGGCTTGTGTTACTTTCTTATATTTGCTGTATAAGCAAGTTTCAGCTGAGCTAGTGGAGTTGGTCAGAAGGGTTGATTGAGGGGAAAACAAATTCCCTATTTTTTTTTTTGTTTTTGTATTTGGGGAGTAACTGGGCTTGAGTGTACTTTTTTCTGACTAATGATATGCCAGCTGTGGTACTAGTGACAGAAATTTCAGATTTTTTTCATTGCAAAGCTTCTTATTTAGAGATATATTACCTGTCCGTTCTAATGTGCATTTAAGTGGAATTTCACTTAATGAACGATTTCTGTCTTCGCTCATTGTTACATAAATCTTTTCTTAAAGGAAAAAAGTCTGTTTCTCGGCAGTCTTAACACCGGGCAGTGACATGAACTAGTTACAATGCAGGAATGTCCCTCCAGTTAGAGACACTCAGCATTGTTTCAAGTACATATGTCTTCATGTGAGGTTCTATGATGCTGTCAGGATTCTGGGATGCCTCTCCAAAGGGGTGATCTACTTTGGAGTACCTGGAAGAAAAAGGTTTGCTGCTCTGTGTTGTATTTGTTTGTGCCTGATGTCTTTTTATCATGCTTTGTCGTTGTTGATGGAGTTACTCAGTTTGTAGGAGTGATGAAGAAAGAGAAAAGATGTACGTTGATTTCACAAGAGTTTAAGACATGGAACAAAGTTTTGATGTGCAGTGAAATCTAATTGCAAATTCTTTCTCCACATCTTTCTTTAATCAGGAGAGAAATGAGATCTACCTGAGGTGTGCGTGTTGTGCATACCAGAGTTTCGTACCTAATGAAGAAATACTCATTGATTTTGGGCAGAATATATTTCAGGAGAGAAATGGAGAGTAACTGTGAGACACCAATTCTCCACGTGTTCTATCTGTTCTTGTAGAGATATGAGTGTGGACAGGGGAGGGTTAGCATGAGACAGAAAGGTATAAAAGGTTTTAATCACAAATACCAAAAACTAGGAAAGTTTTCATGGGTCTAGAATTTGGGGAAAATAATTGTATAAGGGTCTCCTGATTCAGGATTATAGGAGAATGCTGAAAAGTTGTTAATCTTCAGATTTGCGAGGTAGTTTTGTTTGTTATTTTTGGTGTTACTTGCACAAACTCCTGCTTTTTCCTGGATTCACCTGCCCTTACTGTTCATTTGCCAGCTCTGATAGGAGCTGCCCTTATACCAATTATAGTATAAAATAACTGTTTTAAAACTGACTCTAGAATTTACTTTAACCTCAAGGTGACCAACAGAAGGGTGTGAACTGTTGAGAAATAATTTTTTTTTTACTTCATGTAAAGGTTCTCGGTCATTTTGTTTATAGAGAAAGTATATACCCAAGGATGTAAAGAAGATGGCAAGAGAACAGATTAGAAAAATAGTCTTTTACATATTTCAGATTCAGCTGAATTAAAGTCTCTGTGTGTGTGTGTATATATATATATATATTAGAAAAACACCTTATTTTTGCAGGCAATATTACAAAGGCAGGAGTGGTAATACTTCTAAAGCACTTCTGGAATTAGTTTTCTGTGCGGTAGGTGGTGAGCACACAACAGAAGAGAAAAGGGTTTCGGTTGGGCTCGTAGCCAGGCAAGAAGAGGTGGTGTGTGCTAGTGCCCGCTTGTGCACGGCCTGGGGTCCGCACCCAGTGCAGCAGGGAGGTTCTGCACCCTGCTTACTGCCCCGGAAGAGTAAAAGATGGGGCCTTGTACCATCCTACCTAAGCACAGTGTTTGGCAGTAAATTATGGCTAGTTTGGAGCAGTTTCCTGCTTCCTATGTCTTTGTTTTTAGTTTCTACATTTTATGCCAATATAGTTTGACATACACCACATAAATACTTTGCCCATTTATTAAAGACCTATTACTAATTTGCACGTTTTTTAGTGTGTTGTACTTTCAAAGCTATAGCAGAATTATGGGATTCTTTTTTTCTTGGTAGTGAATTCTTGGCTATAACTGATTCAAGTGGAGTCTTAACGAGTTTATATAGCGCTCATAACTCCAAATTCGTAACCTATTGTTATATGGTACCAACTGCTAAAGCATGCATGAGCTGGAAATCTTGGCAGAGTCCTGAGTGAGTTATGGAGGGTATTCATGCATAAAAAGTGCAGGGCTAAATATTAAATGATGTTGCTCCTCTTCAGCAGCTCGTATCTGCTTTCTATGTGTCAAAGCTTGTCGAATTCTCCAGTTGCAGTGGCTGTTTCTTCAACAAAACAAAAATAAACCAACAACAAATACTCTCTTTTTTTCACATACTATTATGTTAATCTTTCATTAAATACAGTATCAGGGGAATATAGATTCAATAAAGTTTTGGGAATACTGCAGAAACTTCAATCTTTGCTGCTCCGAATTTTAAGAGGAAAAAGTGGAATCTACAAATGAGTGCAGGAAACTGAGGCCAGCAGTTCTTCAGAGGCAGAAATAAATTGAACAGGGTAACATGATTGTTTCTAAGGGCTGGGTATGAGGAAGCAAAAAGAAAACATTTTTCTTCATTCCTGGGTGATAGCTTTCTTTGTTGCAGAACAGATGAGCTCACTGCAGAGCCAAGAGAAGAAAAAGGCTGCAAATCCACACAGAAGATTCAGGATCCGAGATGTACTTTTCTCTTAAAAAGCAGCTGAACAGCTGTTAGCTTGACAAGAAACTCAAATGCCAAGTATCTTACATACTACTTCGTACCCTTTCGTGTGTGCAAACCCTCAGTGTTTGTACACAAGAGCAGGAGGCCAATCCATGTTTCCCTGCCTGGATGTCCCACCTGGAATGTCCTGCTTGGATGCTGTGGTTGTCGGTGTGTGCAGCCTTGGCTTTGCTGCTCCTTAGAAACTGAGCATGGTAATCATAGCATTTAGTGAATAAACTGCTGAATACCTAGTCTGCTTTATGTTTAGCTATGTTTGTGACAGACAGAATCATCACATAGCAGGACAAAGGCGGCTATGGTAGATAGTGTGGGCATGAAAAATGATTAATGAGCTTTGAAGCAAGAATGACAAAATTCTGGAAAGTTCTTTTGAATAAGTCTAATACTGTTAAAAATCAAGCACAAGTAATAAATTCTTACACGTATATGGCTAACATTGAAAGAAATTTTAAATTATTCATTTTATTATTGAAGTTCTTTGCTTAACAGTACAATACAATATCTAGTTTTGTGTATAAGCTTCCCAAGTTGTTGGTATCCAGAAAAGAACATCAGGAATATTCTAAAGCACAACTTTAATGAATTTGGTTTGCTCAGGCTGCAAAAGTTGCTGAGATAGAGTAAACTCTTTTCTGTATCCATATTTGAGAGGACAATAAGTAAAAGGTTTAAATTGCAGCAACTGAGAATATTGAGAGATGCTTTCAGAAAGGCAGGATAATCAAGCAGTGGGAATGTGAACTGTCTGAAAGTAGCTCTTGTTGAGAATGAAAGAGACCGGCTGCTGACAGAAGTGTAAAAGATCCTGTGTGCCTGCCTGGGTGTGCAGGGTGGCATTTTGATCTCTTAAAGTCCCGATTTCCTTCACTCTTTGGTTTTAAACTGTGGAATTAGTCAAAGGCTTTTAGGCAGCTTTCCTGTCTGATTATTTCCTCTTACCTTATTTTATATATTCATGGCCCTTATCCTTTTGGCCTTATTTAAATTTTTGAGGGCTCTTTAATATACCTGAGTGAAAAGTTAAGGAGTTTAGCTTGAAGTTTCTTTGGTACCTCAAACCAAGCTGGCTGACACTATGGTGAGGCAAAGGAGGAGCACACACAAACTGGCTGATGAGAGCAGGCACAGGAACTTCCAGCAGCGAAGTGGTGATTGAGTAGAAGGAGTGGTGAAGTTCTAAATCACTCCTTAGCAGAGTGGCTTTGTAAGCCACTCTAAAGAGGTTACCCTAACTTCTTCAGTGCCCAGCCATATTTAAAAACATAACAAATCCATAAAGACACATAAAGATTGTGAATTCTTTTTTTGGAAAAATAACGGTAAAGCAAGTGAAACAATTTTTTTTTCTTCTGTTTGGGACAGTGTGCATGCAACTCCCCCACATTTCTCGCTAGACATTTGGGTCATAAGAATAACTGCATGTTTTGTCTGCCTGGATTCTCAAAGGTATAAATCACTGGACCATTTTCTATGTACATGGAAATTCTCTTTCCAGGTTCTCCTGGAAAACTGCCTGTCATCTTTTCCTACATGCCTGGCTCTGCTATCTCTGCACAGAGCAGCAGTGTAGTAGAATGGAGGTTTGCTGTGCACATGGAAGAATTTTGCCTATTGTTCATAAGTTACAATTTAGTTCCAGAACCTGGCTGGTTTCACCTTTTTTGAATGTTCTTGGCATCGAGTTGCCTCATTTCCAGTCATTTTTGTCCTGGCTAGATTTGTTTTACTGTGAAGTGGCTTCCTCACATCACTTCCTTAGTGGTACAGCTGCATTTTTCACTCTTGTAGACAGTATTTTCCCCTTAGCAGTCTTGCATCTCAGCCCGATATTCCCACACTTTATAAATATGCTTGCAGTGGTGCCATAAGCTATCCCTTCTTATTTATGGATAGAGTTGCAAATTTGATCCAGATGGTGCTGTTTAGTTCTAAAGTCTGCTTCTGAAATGTGTTTGCAAGATACGATCTGCCTAGGCATATGCCTGATGAGCTGTTTTCAGGAGATCTCCTTTCAGGACTCTTCGTTATTTTTGCTCTATCAAAGTGGTGTTTCCTTATGCCTGGAGTCAGTGGGATTAGAGCCTTCTGTTTGCCACAGCAGCAAAGGCAGTGTCTAAAATGCTTCTTATGAAGAGATAACAATTAAGCCTAATTGTTTCCAAAAGAGTTTGTTTTAATGACAAAAACTACTATTTTATGATAATATGTAGCAAAATGACAGTTAATGGTACAAAGGTAGTAATTATTACTAGTGGTATCAAGAGCCATTTGATAGTAGCTCTAGCTTTAACAGGGGCTGTGGTTTCTCAGGTTGTGTAGCAGAGTGCCAGCCACTTCAATGGTACGGGTGCTGACTGGGTGTGTTCAAGCTACCCAAGACCACTCGCAGCTTGCCCTCTGTGTTTCTTGGTTTCTCTTGTGGACTTAATCTCATACAATTCATATTGCCTCTTTTTCTTTTCTCTCCATCTGTTAATCTGTTTACATGCTTACATTCCTTTCTCCTCAAAACTGAAAAAAATTAAAATCATAATCTTTGGAGTGTAATTTCCCTTAGCAGTTTTTTTTAAGACATTGAGGTGGTCTGAGAGAGCTTCAGTTTTACAGTTTTTACGGAGCTTGCTGGACAGCAGAATAAAAAAACCCCACAGTTGTATAGCAGAGGGGTATAACGAAGTATGGTGAGGTCTGTGCTTCGGTCAAATTGAGACCAGCTTGTGCAATGTGTGTGTACCAGCACTGAAAGGCTTGGAACTCAAAAGGCAAAGAATTGAAAGGCAACTTGCCCCACTCCCCAAAAAACCCTTACAGTTTTAAAAATGGATACACTTTTATGGTTGGTAGGCCTCTGCTCTGTATCGTTTGTCAGCTAGGTCATCTGTTAGCCCAGAATTGTCAGTTTATGCCATCAGCTGATTGTTCTTCTAGGTAGAAATCATGCTGGCAGTTTAGCAGGGGGAGCATGGGTGGCATCGTCATCTTCCATGCTAAGTCTGAACTATGCTCCTTCATGGGACAGAGCTCTGGTTTGTCCATGCATTAAAGTCCATTAATTGCTGGCTTTGACGAGACTGAAGAGGGGGGGTGGTGATAGAAAAAGGGTGCAAATGGCTTTTGTTCTGAGCTTTCAAATCACAGTGGTTGCATTGCGAAAAGAAGACTTGCAAGATGTTTTTACCATCTTCTTCCACAAATTCATGGTCAGGGGAACTGAGCAAAACCTGCTTTTGAGTTTTAGTGACACATTACACAAAACATGTAGGACAGTGACCCAAAGCCTCTTTCAGGCAACCTCCAGCTGCTGTTAACAACTACTGAGCAGATACATGCTTTGATGTGTAGAACTGTTGAGGCAATTTAACTTCTCTGTTTTGCTGGGTATAAAACCTCAGCTGTGTGTTAAGTGCTTGGTAAAAAGGAGGCTGGAGCTCTCTCTTGCAGCAGAAGGGCAGCTGATCTGTTGCCTTGCATTGTTATTGCAGCTTTTTGGTAGTTCTCTTTCCGTAACACTGAAGCAGTGTGTGTCTCTTCAGACGGCATGTTAATAAGACTAGCCTCTAGAAGAAGTTGTGACACCAGAGACCATTGGGATTTGTGGACCACTACTTGATTATTTGGCAAACCGACGTGTAGGAATGTGAGAAGAGTTACTTCTGCCTTGTTTATCTTACCAACAGTCACCATCCTAGCAGTGACAAACTGTTAAAAATTCACTCTTCTGACAACAAAGTAGTGTTAACTGAGAGCAATCTTGAAAATTCATCCTTGGAAGAGTTTTCTAATTCCTTATCAATATTGGCTCAAAGAGCTGCATTAAGAAATACAGATAACTTTTCTTACTGCAGAGCACTCAGCAATGTGCTAACCCCTGCTGAGGTGGCCTCCTGCCTTCTGCACTGCTTTTTTAGCTAATTGGAGTAAAATATAACAGTAATAAAATTTGTTTTTTGCATTGTCCTCAAATCAACTTTGCTTACAGCTTTTGTATTTTTGTTGTTGTTAACAGGGAAGTCACAGCCAGTTTCCACAAGCCATATCTTTTCACATCAACCTGTTGAGGCAAGGGCTGAGTTGTAGAGGTCTTGAGGATGTGAAAGAAAAGAGGTGATCAGGGAGAGGTGCCTGGTTTGCCCTGTTTTAACAGATTTCTGGGAACGGACTCTGGATCCTTTCAGGCTGACACATGTTGCCATCTTTCTTTATTTTTTCTTACTACAGAAAGTGTTAATAAATGAGTTTTCTCCAGTAAGTGAGAGCGGAAAGTGACATCACTGCAGTCAGAATTCATGTTGCAATGGGGAAATGAGAGTGTGTGGTTTATCCTTATCGCTGCTTCTCCATAGTTAACTATTGCACAAGTTACAGCTTTGGTTTACCTGTTTTCCTTTGAAACTTGCTGTACAACACAAAGGATATCCGACATTTACAAATGTTTCGTTATTGGTGAACTGCTGTTCAGGTATGCTAACACAAAGCAGTCTGCCCACACATTTAACACGAGGGTAGCACTCGGTTCCTCAGTTATGTTCTGCCACAGGCTTTGATGCAGACTAGAAATTCCTGCAGAAGTCTGGGAGCTGTTTCAAGAACAGGTGCCAGCGTTTGAGAGCTTTGCCTTCCCTTCCCTGCACACAGCAGCATCTCTGAGATGCGTGAATTTGATTTATTGGGAGACAGAGAAAGAAATGTAGGATGGGAAAGGGAACAGGAAAGAAAAAAACTGGAGAGGAGGGAGGGGGAAGGGGAGAGGGAGGTTGCCAAGGAAGGGGAAATGGAGACAGACAGACAAAGACAGAAAAAGAACTGTTTCCCCTTTTATGAGGAAAGGGAGCCTTCAAATCAAGATGACTTAGTTCAGCTGTGCAGGCCACTTAATACCCATGAACTTGCAATTAAATGCGGAAGTGGCAGACAAGAGGCAAGCTAAAAGAAGATATTGTTAAATACTCGGCATTGGAGGGTGCAGGGGGAAGCTCAGAAAATGGACAGAGCCCAAGTCATGAATAAGCACTCAGTTTCCTGGGATTCTGCTGCTGGTGGGAGGAGTGCTGGAGGTGCTGGAGGACTCTGTCATTCAGAAACGCTGCAGTGGTAGAGGCCTTTTGTCCTTCTCCCCTGGATGCTGCCACAAAGAGAGGTTTTATTCAATTTCATGGTGCTGAGTCGACAGGCCTCTTTCTACTAAGCAAAGGGTTTCTTCCCCAGGCCAAGCTCTCAGAGTTTTGAAGAGAGGCTCTGTGAACCTTGATTGTCATTTGGCTTGGAAGTGCATTGTTTGCTGCTTGAAGTTTTCTTAATTTTTTGCCTAGATAACCTCAACTGGTTCCTGTTTTGCCTATGTGCCTGATCAGTTTTTTCCTGGACTGTTTTACAGAGTGGAGACACTCGGAAGGAGTCAGGACTCTTACTTTGTAGACTGGCTAGAAGGTTCTGAAGTGTTTTTGTTTTCTTACCTACTCTTGTGATGACAATTTTTACATAGTTGTGTGGTTCTGGTAAGCTCTGCTTGCTGGTGAGAGGTAATCCCCACTTATTCTTGCTTCTGGCTGGAGAGTAAACTCTTTCAGCTGATGTTTCAACTGTAGCTTTCAAAGCTTTTTGGAATTCTTTAGGCTGGAAGATGCTGTGTGTGTGTGAGGTTCCTGGGAATCAGGGTCAGAGAGTGATTTGACAAGATAGAATAAATATTTTGTTTATTTCCCAGTTACCTTTTGAGAATTGGAGTGGGAAAATGTTTTCCTGATGTTTGTGAAGACCTTAGTGAAACATAAAGGATGCTTTGCTGACTTTAACAACATCAGATCTACAAAATTCATAACCTTTGAGAGCAGGTTGGAGGTTCTCATGCCATAATCTACCAAACTCACTGAGGTAAAGGAGATTTAACTTCAACAAGACTCAACAGAAAGCGAACACATTCTTTGGGATCAAACCTTATCTTACGAATCTGTGGCAAGCATATAAAATGCTCATGTATTAAAGATGTTTCTGTAAACTAGGTTTTTGGGTTTTTTATTACTCTAAGGACTAAAGCAATATTCAGATTATAGCACATGATTTAAACTGAAGTGTGTATATTATTAATAGGGAGTAGATGTGTCCCCAGCTTGTAGAGTGAAAGTAGGTCATTCCGACTCCTGTAGCATTACAACTCCAGCACCAGTTTGCCTCAGCATATGAAATAAGGCTGGGGGAAGCCTGTGACTGGGATGGTTATATTGATATCCTCTCTGACTTGTACTGTCATAACATTCTGCCAGTTCCTTTTAACTTGGTTCTCTTCCCAGGGTTGTGCCTGATTGTTTGGAATTGCTTAGAAGGTTATTTTACTTCTTTCACATGTACAGGGTTGCGTTCAAGAGCCTGGCCTGTGTTGGTGCTGCTGCAGAAGAGACAACAAGCAGTTTTTCCTGCTGTCATTTGGCAGGGAAGAGATCCAGAAAGCTGATGCAAAGCTAGTAGTTCTTTTTGTTAACAGAGTGCTGTGTGGATTAGGCGTTGTTGCAAAGGAGGCATTTGGCTGCCTGAGACCAATTGTCTGCAAATGGTCTCTGCAGTACAAATATAGCTGTTAACTAACTTGCTGTTGCATTTATAACTTCTCACGGTCAAACGCTGGCAGTGGATAGCATACCGCACTGCACACTGTCAGGTACAGAGGCTGAGTAATTACAGTTGTACGATGAGGCCAACTTTGTGTGAATTTCTGATTCTGTGCCGGCACACCTTGCTGTTCCTGTAATATGCTCTTTCACAGCAACAAGGTGCACCCAGGCATGACTGGGAAAACTTACTGAGAGTTTTGCCTCTTATATCAGTGTAAGCAACTGCTTTGATCAGTCTTAAGTATGTTATGACATTTTCTCTTGATTGGAGGCACCCCCTAAAAGTTTTATGGAATGTTTCAGGTCTGCAGGAAGAACTGGATTGGTAATCACAGAACAAGATGTGTCTTAAATACATGCTGTCAATATATGCCTGCTGCTTGTAATCAACACTGTAAGACTTGCATGGGATGTGACATAAAGCAGCTCCTCAAATTGAGACTGCTTGTGTCTCCCAAACTTTTGTTTGTGGTTAGGGAAAGCATTGCTGGGAATTTTACTCAGAGTAGCTCATCTCTCCCATCACTTCCAGCTCTCTGTACTCTTAGCTAATTTGGTGATTTGGCCCTTCTTAGAAGATTCTTGTCTAAGGGAAGAAGTCTAAGAGGATAATCTGTTTATAATTTTTATTTCTTTCCTCTCTGTTTTCAAGCATATGGAAAAAATGTGGAATAAACAGTGTTGAATAAATTTACTCTGCACTGCCATCTCCATGATTTAATCACAAACCACTGGGGCTGCATTGTGCATTGCCAGCATGAACGTTTTATCTCATGAGGCCTTTGAGGCTGCTGCGTGAGTTGTCTTTGCTGCCTAAACCAAATCCCTGGAAAGGATTATTGCCCGGTGGCAGGCAGCCATTTGACTTCTTGAAAACACTCAATTCCAGTGGCTAGTTCTAGTTCTGTTACTCTGGCTAGTCCTACTTCTGTTACTGTGGCCAGTGGCCAGCATGTTGTAACCTGTGATTCTTTGCTTGTGCTGCCAGAGACTGGTGGAAATGGAAGGTGGATTCAGGGAAGGACAGGACGAACAACGAGGAAAAAGGTTGAGGCTTCAGATTCAGATGGGAATCAAGGGCAGGTAGAGGAAATGAATATTTGCTAGTCATCCTAGTAAGATGACTACTTATTAGCAGCTGGAATTGCCATGTGTCAGAGATCTCTTTTGTTGCAGTCCTGCACCAACAGCCGTGTGGTAGCACTGTAAGGGAGTTGTACATCAGGCAAACTCCAGCTGTCCCTACCTTCAGCTGAACTCTCATGCTTTTGTCCCAGTGTAAACAGATACGCCTTTACATTCTTATTCATGTTTCACTGGGATTTCAAAATAAGGAGACAGGAATTATTTTCATGGTTTGGGTAATATTTCTTTTTCCTCTGCAGATCGTCAAGCTGGTAAGAGCCCAGTGTAAAGAAATAGTCTCATGGTAACAGCTTACGTTGTATGTTAGCAGAACTCTGAGTAATGTAGTGTAGAATACAAACAGATGCAGCAGCTGAAATGCCCCTGGTGTTAACACCAGAATTGAAAAAATATATACATGTGTGCCTATTTAAATGGGGAAGTAAGAGGAGATGGCAAGGCAAAGCTGATTAATCTTAACTAACATCTTGGTAGAGACTAGGGCAAGCCCTCAGAGCTGGGTTGGGTGAAGTGATGCAATGGAAACAGACTGTCCTCTGCTGTAAACTGGCTGAATTCTCTGTTGGCTTCAGTGCAGACAGATGATTCTAGCCCATGCTTTTCAGGAAGGAACTATTTCTGTCAGAGGCCAAAGCACAGTCATAGAAAGAAAGTACTGCAAGTTAGTGTGTCTGTAGCCTGTAGCCAGGATGGGCAGCATTAAAGAGGAAATGCTGTCTGTTCATGTAACACCAAGTAAGGGACACATCTGTGTCCTAACTCAGTGTATCTGCGGTGGAATAAGTTACATTACGGGCTTTGTGTATACCTCGAGCGCAGATTTATTGGAGCTTAATAATGTCAGACCATGGTGTGCATTATGTCTTTCCTGTGCTTTTTGTGTCATGGCTGTTGTGACTCCCATGTTTTCTCCTGGGAGTTTGCATCCTTTTGCATATATAGGCCTCTCAGCCTCACTGGTATGGCACGTGCTGAGAAAATCTTCCAGTGGAAACATCTTAACCCAATTCTCTCTAGAAAGGTGATCCTCTTCAGTGATTTCTCAAAATGGTCTTGACTAGTAGTCCCGTTGGCAGCTGTACAAAACGTTTAGGCTACTGTGAGAACAGATACACCCATCTTTTTCTCTACGTGAAGACGGGATTGAAGAAGCTTGCTGTGTATTGGCCAGGCAGTCTTGAGATCTCAAGTGTAAGTAGAATGAATTTTGTGTTCCCCTTTTGATGGATTTAATTTTCTGAAGTGTGAATCCAGTGTGAACCTCTGAAAAACCCCATTTTTTAAGAAAATGTTATGAAATCTGTTGCCAAAGAGTGTTTTGTCTAAGGATGAAGTAACTGAAGGTGAGAGAGTGGGACGTAAAGTGTCAAGAAAACAAAATTTTTTCACTTTGTAATGTCTGCTGCAGGTTCTGCAGTCACCTGGATTTAGCTGGGAAAACTGTGAGCAGAATGTGGCTTGGTAGTTTCATTTCAGTCCTGAGTGAACTATGAGGTGTTCTTTGTTCTTGCAGCACATGTATTTTTTAGCAGTCTGGGTGTTTCTTGGCTAAATCTGTGTTGTGCTGGTACCCCGATAATGCTTTTGAGAGCTGAAGCACAGCAATGGGCTCACTTAGCTGCTGTTGGCTGGAGCTCCCTTGGCACTCACTGTCACTCATCTGTTGTCGTACATTATTCAGAGGCAGTCGAGTGGAGACAGTTTTATACAAGTTCACAGGAAGAAAATGAGGGCAAATCTCCAGGAGATGGTTCTGGCTGATAGTAAGTTCTCCCAGATGAGACCACTGCGGAGAGGAGCTGCTCAAAATGATTGCATTTCCTTCTAAGTTACTTGTTACGGACACCAAATCAAAGTGAGCTCAGGAATAATGCAGAGGAATTTTTAAATCCTCATATATTCCTTGCATCTTAAGGACCTTTTGTAGTTGTTTAATGCAGCATTTACAAGGTTAAAGCTATGTCTGCAAAGATAATGATAAATAATAAAAATACTTAGCAGAGTTTGATTACTTACCCCAGAGTTTGAAACTGAATCGCTACTGCTCACAGGATTTATTTATTTGAAGTCTAGAGAAGTACCTAAGTCTAGAGAAGAAAGCAAAAACTAAAGAGTTAAATCTGATTACAGCCTGAGATCACCAGGAAGTTTTGTCACTGATGGAAGCAACAAAGAAGATGAACCAGTGGGAAATGAACTGGGAACGCTCCCATTTTTTTATGCACACCGTTAAGGATAGTGACAATGACAGAAATGGAACTGATGGGAATACAGACACACGCAGATACACACAGCCATGGCTTTTGCTCATGGCCTAACTATTTTTGCCTTTTCTTCGGAACTAGCTGTTATTAACCTGCAAGCCAAGAAACCTGGCCACTCAGAAGCGTTAGGTTTTCTATACACATGCAGCATAGCCAATATTTCCCAGAAAGTGATGAGTTCTTCCACTTTACTCCACTTTGGCTTTGAAAAGACAATCTGGTACTTCTGAACACAGGAAGGAGATACATAGCCTACCTGTCTATCAAGGTGAATCCCGCTGGCTTAGAGCACCAAACAGTGCAAGGCTTTTCCAGGCAATCCCCTCATGAGCTACTACTCCAGCTACTGGCCAACTGGAGGCTTTCTGTTGCCACAACAGTTTTGGAATTGGTTTTCAGCACCCTTCCCTCCTGTTTTGTATGACTAATTACTGTGATAAATCTAAGTCCTCTCACCCTGAAGGGTTAAAAATGATTTCTCAAGAATTGCTTTATGTTGTTTCTCTGCTTGGGGCAGTCTTTCTTTGTGATTTCTAGCAGCTAATAACTCAGTTCAAATGAAAACAGGCCTGAAATCCAGGGGCCTACACCTATCAAGCAAGTGCTATGATCTCCCCCACAGAGCTCTGTGTTTGAAATTATTCACAGCTTGGCCCGACTCTGCATGCAGGAGCAACACTATCTCCAAATTGGTGTCTAGGCAGTGTCTAGCAGTCTAGCTCTCTGTCACCTCTGCTGATAGACCCAAATGTCCTTGTAGATACTCATCACTTCATTGGCATTGCAGATTCACTACTGAGGCTTCTCCATCACTTCAGCAGGGGGTGGAGTAGGTCTGTGGAGGTGGAAGTGGGAGTGCAGGAGGACTGCCCAGCAGACAGCTCAGGACGTTTGACTACTTTTCCTTCTGTTACCTTGTAGGAGGTACCACAGTACCTAATTTCTGAAAGCAGATGACTGGGTGGAACTGGCCTCAGAATGCCAGCTCTTCAGGCCTACATACGTGTCTTTGATGCCACATCATAGACTGTGGTATAAATAGAAGAGTTGTGATGCTGGAGTATCCTGAGAAGCTAACCCTAAATTAGAGGTGTGGTTCTGAAGCGGTTCCCATGGGTGGAAAGAAAGGGGAATGGAGACTTCCATAACACGTACTTTCCTGTTTAACCCTGACAGTACTAGTTGATGTTACAGTGGAGGAAATGAAGTGCAAAGTAAAGTAACTTAGGAGTGTGAGGGAGGAGAAGAGGAAGATGTAGATGACACGGATCAGCGTCATAGATCACAGGTATCTGTAATCTCTTATGGGAGTGAAAGGAACAGCACAGTGTGAACATATGACTGGCTGCATGGCTTGGGCATCTTTGAGAGGAGTCAGACTCAAGTAATGCTCTATCCTTTTGGAAAAGAAGCTAAAATGTAAAGAACCCAGATCAGCTCCTCTAGTGTGTTATGGAAGAGTCCAGAGTAGTTATACTGACTGTGTACAAAGTACCCTCCGGGAAGTGCAGAAGTTACCTCAGAATGTTTTACTTGGGGAGTTATTTTTCTTTTCTCTGTTAGGGCAAATCCAGGTTATTCTGCCCTGTACTTTGCCTGAAGAGAAGCTGACATGACTGCTGTTTGTTTGTGTCTGCTAGCAGATGCACATGCAGGGGCAGGGTAGGCAGTGCTTTTTTACTGTGTAAGTCCCTTGGGATCGCTGAAGACCTCATGGGCAGAATGGAGTGACATAGACAAGAGTCAGGCCTTGTGATTTTCTGAATATTATGAGCGAATTTAAATAGACCCTGTCTTGCTTGGTTCAGAGAAGTGATTGTGGCTGCAGTGAAGAAAGTTCAGGTGTGTTGCAGTGTGTTACTAATTGTGGGAGGCCTTTAGACTCACTGTTCCTTGCTAATGCATTTAGAGCTGTGACGCATTACAGGCTGAACATCTGGCTTGGTTTTTTTACAGGCGTCACTAGGGTGTCATCTTCTCCTGAAGTGTTAAATTCTACAAAATACTGTAATTCTAGCCAAGAAGTTAACCTCTGCAGCATCATGAAGTTTGAGCTTCACATGGCTGCTTGCCATTGCCACAGGGCAAACGGAGGCAGTAGCAGCACGCTTCAGCCTTCAGAGCAGTACCCCTAGTCTCCTTTTGAAAGGAAACTTAAGTTTCCATCTATGGGAAAATACTGAATTTACTTTGAGCATGGTGTTCATGAAATTCTAATCCTCGCTAAGGCAACTCATAGTGTCATTTTATCTTTTTCTATATAATCTTGCCTTTTTTTTTCCTCCTGAGTTAAGCATGTGAGACTTCTCTTTTCTTAGGAGTATGAAGTTGAGTTGGGCAGTTTTGTATGTGCAAATGTGTGATTATGCAATAATGGGATGAGGATGAAACCATTTTGGGGGTATTAGGGCCTCTCTGACTTCCTCTGAAAGTGATTTCCCATGAGCTGAGATGGATTTCAGTAAAGCAGAGAGAATGCTCGCAACAGGGAGCTGCTTGAATGGGATCTTTTGTACAGGCACAACATGAACAAAGCGAAATGATAAATTGACATAAGCATGTCTGTCTTTCTCAAAGGGTGATCTGGTGTTGTATTTACCAACAGATTCTGTGGTCAATTCTTTGGCAGAAACAATGGGTCTGTTATTCAAAACCACTTCTATAAAACATTTAATTAACAGCTACAAATGACACAAATATAAAAAGATGTTCAATATATGTGTATTTAAATCAGTGAATTAAGGAAGATAGAGAAATGCGTGGATCCTTGACTTGTAAGCCAGAGGAGCAAACTGAACAGAAAGGACGAGCAAAGTAAGAAAAGCTTCACTTAGTCAGGCAGACCACAGGGCCATTTCAAGAGCTAACATAGCATTGGATGAAGCCTATGAATCTGCATCAGCTATGAGAGTCTGGGACTCAGCACTGCCCTCACCATTCTGTCCTGTCCTAGATAGCACCTGCTTCCATTTTGTTTAATAATAAGCCACAACTTGTCTTCTTTGTCACTAAAAAGAGAAAAAAGTTGCAGCATATAGTTCAGAGATGTCTGTGTGAGAGTCCGCCTACAGTATGATCAACTTCACTGAATAGCAGAAAAAGTAGTTTATAAGCTGTCGTGCTTAGACTGCTGATAATTGCACTAGTTCGGTTTGTGTAGGTATGGCTACTCACGTTGCTAAAAGCAGCACGGATGTACATCTGAGTCTGAGCAGAGACGCTGCAGGAGCAGCTCTGAGGATGTGAACTGTGTCACACATCTGAACACAGCACTGTGAGGACGTTGTTGAAAACGGCAACTGTGTTAACATTTGTGCTGAGATGTGAAAGAAGGGCAGGACTTACCTGCAGAGTTTACTGTGAGCAGCATCTCCTTGGTACCCTGAGTGGGTCACATGAGGAGGTCCCACCATTTATTTCAGAGTGTGGTCCAGTTATTTGGATGGTGTACTTCAACATAGCCCTTTAAGAGATAGAAACATGCTTTCCCCCTCCCAAGGCGATAGGAGTTGAAGGCAGCTGAGTCTTGCACTGGATTTCTCAGCCCCCAGCAAAAGTATCCCTGGTGCAGCTGTGCGGGAGGCAGTGGGTGAGGGGAACAGATCACATAATGCAGCTCAGTGAAAGCAGAGTCGTATTAGAAAGGAGAAACATCCAAGAGCTATCAGAGCAGTGACCTGATGGTTCGGTGTCCAGCAGGTATCACTGGTGTCACTGAGCAAACACATAGTCAGGATGTTGAAAAATAAGAGTGATTCCTGGAGCTGAGTGGAACAAGTAAAAGTTAGTTTTCTGGTTTTTAAACTGCCAGCCTAAATCATGTTTCCATGTTATTATTTATTCCTCTGTTAGTACATTTTTAGGTAATAAAGAATAAAATTTACAGGTTTTCATTAATACTGACTTTCACTGGTTTTGTTGTCATGTCATTGGATTTTGAAAATAGTGTTCACTTTTTTAAGTGCATCGTGAACAGATTTAAGTGTTGGAGAATGGAGATGTTACTGTTACTGTCCAGCAAAGATCCTTTTAGAGTAAAAAAAAAATAATGGAAAAGTTTGCACTAGTTTTATATTTATTAAAAAATGTATTTTCTTGTGAAATGTGTGCACTTCAGGGCCTGACAGTGTTTTTACTTATAAGAGCATTCTATAACATTTACTGAGAGATGAGAGACTGTATGTGCTTTCAGACGGATCTTCTACAAAACATTGTGTCCTCCACTGCTTGTTTTACAGAATTCAAGTTTTGTTCTACACTAACCTCATTAACTTCATTATGCAATCCTCATCTCTTCCCCAGAGACTTGTCCATTGTCAAGGGCAGCTGCATTTGCTTATTAGAAGAACCTCAGTCATTAGTAGCATCAATTTAAAGCAAAGCTCTTAACAGAACCCCAGATTACAATTATAAATCAATCCAAATTTCTTTTTAAGTGCAGTAGCAACATACAGCTTTGAATGCATTCGCCCTAAGGGCTCCCACTAATATATATTTTTTGATTGTTCCCCCCAAAAATTGTCTTCTGTGCTAGGTGTAAGAATAAGTAGGAAGTTGTGCCTTGACATTTCAGTATTTTCAAGATGAGTGGATAAAACTGAGAATCCAACATCTATGGAACTTCGTCGCTCGGTAGTTCTTGGATGTAGTCTAGTGCATTGCTGTGAAGATCCTGGAATTCAGATAAATCCTCTTAACTTCTAATATCTCAGAAATTCCTCTCTTCCCAATTTAGGACTAATAGGTTAGCTCAATTGAGAGGCGTGCGTTCTAGCATGAAGGATGAATCAACAATTCTTTTACTTATTGTGGAAATAGGTTACAAGCTGGGGCTGTTCAGGAGCTACATCTTCTAAAGCTTTTTCAACATGGTTCTGTATCTGTTTAAGCCATAATTTCTTTTTTATTTGTAGCATTTATGTTTTGCAAAGTAAGAGTTACTGCTATAATTGATGCACAAAACTAATACATTGTAATGCTTATGTAGTAACTAGGACAACAGAATGTGAGAAGCAAGCGATGCAATGTAAGCCCTTGGTCTCAGTCCAGGACAGTGAATTGTTGTATTAAGGGGAAAGCCTGAAGTGTTTCACTCTTGCACCATCCCTCTGGGTCAAAGGAACTTCGCCTCTTGCCCACTGTGGAAAGAGGTGATATAATTTCAGGAGTCCTCACCTTCTGGTACCATACACTGACAGTGCACTGGAATTCCTTATGTACAAGCAAATCTAAAATCCCTGGGGAAGGAGACCCCTCACATCAGAACTGAATTCAAGTTTCTAGGCATGTTTCCAAGATTCAAGTGTTACTGAATGCTTTGGGAAGAACTCGGAGCTGACATTTTGCTGGGAGATGTTAATGAAAGGAAGGGGGTGAGAGGCGACTGGTTTCCTTAGGAACATGAAGACCTTAATCATTCTGGTTCTGCATTCTTGTATTGGTTGCCTTTAACATTTTATATTGAGTTCACGATTCTTTAACATTCCCTGTACTATGATAATTAACAGATTTATGAGCATTTGCCAGACATTGTCATCTGATGTACATTATGATTAAAAAAAAATCCCTAGACTGTTTTGCATGTCTCAGTTTGAGTATCAGAACAATTTATAAGGCTGCTTCTTGAAAGAAGAATTGATTTTTCTAGGGACATCTGTGCTGATCAGTTGGTCATCTTATTTATAACAAAATTCAAGTAGCATGTACACTTCTTCTTTTGAGTTCTCTGAGCACTGGTAATTTAGAGTACATTTAATAGTCAGAGTTCCTGTGGCTTCTGTTGTGGCTACTGAAGTTATAGGTGCACTTCTGTTGATAAGACTTCAGAAACAGAGAGAAATGCAAGCCATCAGTGAAAATGTCTGGGTGCAGAAGTACTACTGGGACCATTGCTTGCAGTGTCTCAGTAGTTACCTCCTCAAAGTGACTGCAATGGAAAATTGATGCTTCTGGGTCAGTGACAGCTTATGTTGCCGTGTGACGCTTTGGTAACTGAGCCTGTCTTTCTTTGTGAGGGAGACTTTCAGCTCCTCATATTTCTTCCTAGTGGGTGGATGCTGAGAGAGCACTGCTCAATGTGGCAACAACTTTGGTGGCTCTTGGGAATCCTGGGGTTGCTGTTTGATCGTGTCATCATTCCTGTAGTTTGCAGAAGGCAGAGTTGCTGCCCTACCAGGCACACTGATGAGACCTTAACTTTGATACATTCTGCTTCCAGATAAATGTCGAAAGCCAGTCTGGCATTTCTGATGCTTTCATTTCGTTAGTTAAATGCCTGAAATCCTAGGAATGCTGTAGATTGAGGAGAGCTTCATGAACTCCATGAATTCTCAACTTGTAGAAACAGAACAACGTACTTTTTCACCATCTGAATATGTGGTCCGTAATGAATTAAAAAAAAAAGAGCTTTGGAACAAAGAGGAAACAGCTGTATATTTTATGCTTTGTAGGCAGCGTCAATTGTAATGGTTGCTATGTGAGAGGGAGGGCTGGAACCCATCTCTGTGTTGCTACGTGACATCAGTGTCACACTTGATACCTGAGTAGTAAAATCATGTATCCTGTTTAAAATGCCTTTCCAGGTTTTGCCCCATAAATAGGACCTCTATGGGGTGTTTTAGAATTGGAGCTCCTCGGGAGCCCGCATCACTGCAATCAGCGCACACAAATAGCTTATTTCAAGCTATGAAACTGGGCCTTGAGCAGAATCTTGACTCAAAGGAACTGTTGGCAATGTTATGCAAATGTCAGCCTGACAAAAGGCTTATACTTTTTGGTGCTCTCATTGTGACTTGAAGCAGATATTGAAAGGGCTGGACTGTGACTTTTTATTTTCATGTAGCCGTGTATGGAAAGTATTCATTTCTTCCCTGAATTGTTCCCTCCCAGCCTCGCTGCCACTCTTTCTCCTTACATGCAGACTGTCACTTTAGTCCTTGTTTATGCAAACAGATGTGCTCATGTAGCCCAAGAAGTGATTTTAAATGACATCACTGCTCTGGTGCAAACCTCCTGTAGCAGTGGTTGTTTGCAGTTTAGTTTAGATCAACCAGGAGCAGTCTAAAACTAACCTGATGTAAGATACTTTGCAGAAATCAAAGTGTCTGCGTAAAGTTTGCACCTGCTTAACAAAATCCTATTTAAATCCACAAGATCAAAATACTGTTGTTTCCCCACATTTGAAAAATCTGGTATTTCTTCATTGTCACTTTAAGTCTAGATATGAGTGGTTGCTTTGGCTCAGTTCTTGTAACTACATCATCTCTGGCCTCAGTGATAACTACGTTCTTTCCTGCCAATTGTCCAGTATTTGTCAGAGTCCGATCAGTGCATCAGTAAACCTAAACCTCTGCAAAGTATTAATCTTGACTTCCTTGGCAACCCAGCAGTGAAACACTAGGTTTGGCTTGATGAAGGATTTTTAGTAATTTAATTAAACAAGTGCAGACTTGCATACAAAATAATTCTTTGCGTTCACTGCATGAGCTAGGGAGGTTTAGGATCTTGATTAGGACTCAAGTGTTCAGTGGCTTCTAACTAAAGCCTCTTTGGACGTTACTCGGTTGCAAAAATTGACTGAAAACGGCATTAATTATTTGGGGGGTTTTGTGATGTTGCCACATTTCTGTAGTTAGCAGTATTGAAGCTCAGAGATACGTGAACTAAACGAGTAAAGAGAAGCAAAAATAACTGCACATCATGCCATCAAAAGTAATGTTGACCACAGGCTCCATCTCGGACATTAGCCATGGTGGCTTCTTTGATTGTCAGGCCTTAATTTCGTTTCTGAGAAAGCTGTCCTGTACCTGCTTGTTGCAGGTACAGTTGTTCACAAAACTGACTTCACTGGGATGCTGATTCTTTTCTGGCGTTGTTAGTGTAAATTTTTCTGAATTTATATTATTTCAAAAACTTATTCACAAAGATGTTAGAAAAAGTCACTGCTGGGGGAAATACACTGTATAAATTGCAAAATCATGTTTTGTATTTGATTTTTTTCTTTCTTTTTTATTTTTCTTTTTTTTTCTTTTCTTTTTTTTAAAAAAAAGTAATTATCTCTTCAGAAAATTTACTGGCAGCGTTATCTGTCCATCAGATTTTCCTGCAGAAGATGCATTTCTCTCAGCAGAATATTCACCAAATGATTTCAGCTATTTTTGTTTCATTCTGGAAATGCTGAAGTTCACATTTACTCCCTTCTCTCCCTTTCTGTTGGCAAGGAAATGGCTCTGATGTTTGATACTCTTCCTGAGGTTTTCTGGTTTTGTCAAATAACTAAGCTTTTTGCTATAGTTCATTTCAAAGAAAATGTTAATAAGTTGGGGCTTATGGTGGTGACCAGAGCTCATACAGATACCTACATAATCTTCATAATAAATGCTAGATTTATTAGCATAATAAATAATAATAAACACTAAATCAGGATTCTGCCAATTTATTGAGGAGCAAAAGACTGCTCTCTTAGAAAAACCACTTCCCTCCTGAATATAAGTATGTGCTCCCAGTGTAGCAGAGTATGGTGTTACAGAACGTTGTGCTGAGGGTGGCTTTCACCGCTGGAGAGCAGTCCCTGTGTTTTCCCAGTAGTGTGGAACCCCTTGCAGCAAAAAACTAAAACATCTCCTGTAGTAGAGCCCTGGAGGTGGAATAACAGAAGTAGCAGCCCAGAAGAGCTGATAACTCAGTGAAATGCCAATGAATGGTTTGGAACTACCCAGAGTAGAGGGTCTGAGTCCTTAAGAAAGTAATTTCACAGGTTTTCTGCAAAGGACCAAATATGGAAGGAATATGCTAGGAGGATATCGCTTTCATTCTTCATGCATATTTTGTAATTATCAGGCTGAAAGGCTCCACACGGATTTTTGTTATTGACTTTCTATGTTCATTTTGGCAAACTGTTGTTATTTTCTCTACCTTATTTGAAGAGCAACATGTATCTGTGGTTATTATTTTGGTTTTGTTGTTTTGTTTGTGCTTTGAAATCCCTTTGCAGAAGGCCGAGGGGCTCTAAAAACTGCTTTTGTAAACTGCCTTGAGTATCTCTGATGGCAGGCTTAAAAGAAATGGAACTTTTTTTTCTTTTTTTTTTTTTTGCACTGTCACGGAATTTAAGTAGTTCCCCAAGTGACGAAACAAAACCGAGTCATTCTGACAGCTGGCATTACCTCTGAGTAATAATACCTGCTTTTATCTCTTCTGTTCTCCACTGAGATCCTAGATAAGATATTTTGGTCTTCTTTACAGTGGAACAAGATGTGAATAGAGTTGAGTACTACATTATCATAATACTGATACACTTAATGGAGAGAAGAATATAGTTGGCTCATGGTTTTAGCAGCCAGCATGTTGATGGTATGAATAAGAGCTCAGGGATATTGTAGAACCAGTGATTTTAAGAGCACCTGCTTTATAAAAAGAAGCTGTAAAGCTCTGCAAGAGACTTGTTATTTCTGGTGTATGTTGTGTAGAAGGTTTGAGTGATTTGCAGAAAAAAATGCCACTTCTCTGTCCATCTGCAGTCCTGAAAGATGATTGACAAGACCCAGTTCTAAGTGCATATCCTGAATCTCTCAAAACCAAAATATGATAGAATACAGAATATGGGAAGAATAACTTCTGACATATTCAGCCAGTCACAAAATTGTCTCTGGAACATGCTTAGATGGGAAAAGAGGTTCTACAATGAAGTTTTATCTGGTGTGCCTGAGCATTTGAAACATCCTTGCATGACTCACTGATTACCTGGCATGAACTTTCCCATAGTTACTGGCTGCCTGGATAACAGTGCATATCTTTTAATAATTTATTCCATGGTTTATGTGATAGAATCTAGCCTACACTAGTATATGTGAATGAATATTTTAAGGTCTGTTAACATTAAGGGTTTTTTTGAAAGAAAACAGTTGGAAAGTGTTGTTTTTCTGTTACTACTATTTTGCTGAAGTTAAAGGGTGTCAGTGACTGACGTCATGACTCAAAAGGAAGTAGCACGTAGAGGGTTTGGGCTTTTTATGAACTGCACTCTTAGTTTTTGAATGCCAGGTGAGAATCAGCAAAGAAGGTTCTCCTTAAAGGAAACAGTATTTCCCCACGCATTTTAGGCAGAAAGCTTCTATTGCCTTGCAGTTCAGCCATATCAGCTTCTATCGCTATGTAGCTCGGTCAGAGCATTTCTACCTCCAAAAGCTTTTCTTTACAGCCTGAGGATACTGTGATGGAAAAATTATAATGCAAGTTAAACTTAATTGGTCTTGGTGAGTGGAATGGTAAGAACAAAGGATTTAAGTATATTTGTCATTATCTTTAGATGTTTCTGTGGTATATATCTCAGTGGTATATCATAAGGTATGCACAGAGTAGTTTTATTCTTTGCTGAATGGTTTTGCAGAGCTCACTTTCCATATTATGATCAAGCAGCTTTCTGATACCTGCTTTCATAAGGAATACTTAAGCTACAATATGAAAAAACTGATGGCAGCGATCACGAGTGGAAGGTACTTTATATGCTAGGCAGCTGCATTAATGGGAGATGTATGTTTTTCGTGGCCATTTGTCAAGTTAAGAGTAACTCTTGCTCTGTGTTGTCCTTCACTTGGTTCCTTATGTTATCCTGGAAACACATTTTTTTAATAAACACACACTCTGCCCCACCCAACTAGAATGGGATGCTTTATCCATTGCTAGGATGCAAATTTTCTATTCGTTCTTCATGGATCCTTTTTTCATGATTTTCCAATCTTCTCAGAAGCCCACATTCCATGACGAGTTTGCCCCCACTTTTAATTGTCTATCGTCTACAGCCAGTGCCCAGTGTTTACAGGTGGTCACTGCCATGGCTTGTGTTTAAGTGTGAATTTTGTCACAAGACTGTGGTGTCTCTTCTGCTCTATTCAAGTTTCTCTGTTGATCATAATTTAAGGGCAACTCTACACAAGGATGTTATTGGTGGCGATGGTTTCTCTGAAGGGTTTAGTTTATTCACGTCCTATTTCTCTAATGACTCTCAGCTACGATCTAGTATTGTTCCTACAGCTTCGACATAATTTAAAACATAGCTCTGAGCATGTGTTCTTGTAATACTTGTATATACAGAAAGGTGAAATGTGGAAAAACAAGATGATAATGCAATAAATGGAAAACTGTTCTCGGAAATCCAATATTCATTGGAAAAGAAAACACATAAAAACCCCAATGGGACCCAGGTCATAGATGCAATGGGTAAAGGAAATAGAATAAGAGAGACTTAGTCTTTCTTAGAGGTGAACTTTTTACTTCAATGACATACCTGGTTGCCCCATTGACTTGGTAGAATTTCACCTACATTTCACACATGAAAGCAACTTAATCCACCCCCCAAAATTGGATGCCAAGTACATGGAGAAGAGGTGCCCTGGTGAGTATTAAATATTTGATATAAATGTAATCTCTGGAAATTATCAGAAACTAGGAGAGTATGCTGATGGAATGAGCAGTTTGTACTTGCTCTCCTATTTCTTCCTTAAGCAACTACTCCTTACCACTATAAAAGATAGGATGGATAGGCTTTGTCTGAATTTATGAGACTTATGTTGTCCCAGTGAAGATGCAAACAAATTATGCTGTTTCTGTTTTACAAATGAGGAAATACAAGTGGAGAAGTTGAAGTGATTTACTGCATCTTGTAAGTGGATTATTCTGAGCTGTAAGTGACAACATTTTTTTGGTGGGTTTTAAGTTTAGGCATTGCTAGTTTGACATTCAGTGTTTAAATTTAACACCACCGAATAGATTGTGACTAGAGAACAATAAAAATTAACTCTTGACAATGAAAGGCAATGACTTTTTCATCAATGCAAAAATATTTTTCTGTAAACAACTCTCTGTATCCTGGCAGGGGGTGAAGTAATTCCCTTCTGTTAGGCTAGTCATGTTGATTTGAGAAGCTGAAGTCTCTAGAAACAATAAGGGTAAGAATAAGCTGGGATCTTGGGAGAAAAGCAAATGAGAAAAAAGTCTCTTGATACTTCCTGAGAAATTCTTTACCCAAACATAAGTCTTGGGCAACTGAAGAGAGGGAAAGTATAGAGGGTTAGAGGAACTGAAGATGTATGTTTGTATACTTGTTAATACAGAAAACACATAAGCCTCAGTATAAGCCACAAGTATTTTAGTTTCTATAAAATCAGATTTTTCTTTTGTGTTGACAGTCTGATCTGCAAGCTGATGGCTTACAGGGAGTTGCTGTGTTAAATGTCTTTCTGAGAAAGAGGTAGGTGGTGAGTTGCTTACCATGAAATTTGGAGATCCAGACATAGAGAATACAGAGGCACCAAGACAAAGAGGAATAGATCCTGCCAGGTCTTAAACCCAGGCATGTATCTTGGAGTGATGTGAGCCAAAAGGCACAGAGCACTCAGGTGTGTCTGAGTCTTTAAAGAGACCTCCAGGAACCAGCCACGTGAAGCCAGTGTGGGTTGTGCAGCCTGGGAAGAGCCTGTCCCATCAGGAGAGAGCTGTCTTCTGAATGATGCATTTGCTTTCCTCTTGCTGCTCAACTAGAAGAACACATCCTATCTCATCAACCCAAAAGTAGAGATGCTAGACCTGGATTCGTCAAAGTGTGAGAAAAGAAACAATGGAGTGTAGAAATCTTGGCAAGTTATGTATATTCCTGGGCAGTGCATGTATTGCCAACATAGTTTTGTGGTTTGTTTTTCTGTTGTGTCAAAGACAGCATTTAAATTAATAATTTCTGGGAAAAAAATTGTGCGTGTTCTAAATTTTAAGCAAGAGTTCTCTGAAGTCACTTCACTGAGAGGTAGACTAGTTTGCACTCCAGTGCTGTCTTATGCCAGGGCAGTATGTGAAAATTCATAAGGAAAATTGACCTTCTGTTCACCTCCCTTACTTCTTTATAGGGCTGCCTTTCTCCTTCACCCGTATTCTCTATTGTTCCTTCTACTGTTTCTGGAGAAGGCTGAGGGAAAGCAGTTTGAATTCTGGGAAGGAAATTGTGACTTGTGCTGGACCTCCTTTTAACAGGCACTTTTGGGCAATTGTGATTTCAATGTGAAACGTATCTATAGGTATCATGAAGCTATTCTGATGAGAACAGTAGACTTCAGTATCTATAACATGTCTTTGTCCATGCCTAGCTATACTATGATTTGGGTTTTTTTACTTTGTTGCTCAGTTTCTGATCAAAGTTCCTAATTACCTGAAAAGACTTAGTTTCTACCTTTTATAATATGATCAATATTCTATTTGTTTTACAGAGGGGTTTGAAATATTCTAATATTTTTGCATAGGGTTTGCTTCATCCACACCATCCCTCCCTTGTGAATTAATGGTGAATAATTAGGCTTTTGGAGGAAAGATAACGAACCAAGAAGCACTTAGATTTTCCTGTAATAACCCTGTGGTTATTTTGTGGTGTCTGCATTCAGATCTCAAAAATTAATTATTTGAATTAAATGGAAATGATTATTAAACAAAATACTTAGAAAATATGTCAGTATATCCTATGATGGAAGAAAGGCATTCCCTAGAAATTGCTCTACTGTGTTTGGGGAATATGCTCAATATTATTTGTTATAATATTACAGTTATAATGTTATATAATTAAAAACAATGAATTTTGAAGGGGATGCTAGGATAATGGGAGAGTTTTGTAAGTATGGACCTATAATTGGTCATCTAGATTCTGAACAGTCATTGCCATTAGCTTTCCTCCTGTATAAAGTGCCAGCAGCACCGTAATGCACAGGAGGACCCTTGGATTCAGGGCCATGGATTATATCTCAGAAGATTTCTGGCATCTCTGCATGCATGGTTCATTCTTTTAAGAGTTCTGCCCTAAAGATAGTTTGGTTAGTGGCAGTTCTTCTGTAATTAGAAGCATTGCCGGCAGCTCTAGGGCAAGGGGTAGGATAAAGATGAGGTTCCAGCCTGCCTCGATATTCAGTAATTGACAGGCATCAGAAGGGATCTGATGAAAGCTATGGAAATTAGCACTATGATAATAAGCAAGGAATCCCATCAGTTGGAAAGGACTTGTCACCTTTAAGGCTGAGGTCAACGCTTCTTAATTCTGTAGAACTATACCAGTTCAATCACCATTTATGTTTGAAACAGAGATTGGTCCTTTATTACATGGTGGTGCCAAGAGGAGAAGAGCAACCAATTAAGTGAGAGCCAATAGAGACTGCGAGGGCGGTGTCATTCGCATTGTCTGTCGTGTCTGTGTTGCAGTGCCGAAGGGCCCAACCAGCAGGGCTGAGATAGTGCCGGCATGCCGAGGAATTCATATATTGTGTCTTTGAAAGAAAGCGTTTGCTTTTCATCAGTATAATGGGTGACCTCTCCTTGTCTATCTCCAGAGCTTCTCCCATTCTGTTGGAGTCACGCAGAACTAACTGCATGTTCTTGCCACCCGGTTTTCTTGTTTGTAGCTCACACAAACATGTGGGATGGCTGCTCACTGAAGATCCCCCACAGTGCAACTGATCTGCCTGCACTGACCTTTGGAACTATATGATCACGGATAGTTTTACAGTAGTCTTTAACACATCAAGAGCCTCTATAACATTTCTGTGTCTAGCAAGGAGTCATAAAGTGAAAAGGCTTTTGCTGTTTTCTGCTCCAGTTACTAGAAGCTGTAACACTAGAAATATCATATAGACTTGTGTGGGTAGTCACATCTTGCCTTCTGTTGCTTTCCAGAGCATTAAGTGAAGCCCACAAATCCTGGCTGGAGAGAGCCAGGAGGCACTGAGTATTGGGGCAGGCAGCAGTTATTTGCCATTGAGGTGTCTTGTGTGGCCTCAAGGACTGTGCTACTGGGAGAAGTAAAAAGAAAAAACCCAACCACCCTGCCAGGTATATACAAAGAGATTGCAATACTGACTTCTTACCGATTCCGTTCAAATCTTGAGACACTCGTAGCATGACAGACCATATTTTCTGTCATAACTGAAAAGATAGCAAGTGTCAGAATTGCACTGTACACAGGTACCTGGCTGTAATGGTGATGTGGTTCCAGTTGTGGGGCTTTTTCAGCATACAGGCAGACATGTGCATTGCCCTGAAGGAGGTTTTAGGTTTTTTGGAGGGGAGTAAAAGCATAAGTAAAATAAATATAAAAACTTCTTGTGACATCCTATGCTTATCACTTCCTGCTGTTGTTTCTCAGTATTTTGCGCGGGTGTTTTGTATCGCCTGCTTTGTCTTTAGTGGGTGGCTGACAGCGAGAGCAAGCTACTGTTCTTTAGAATTGATGATTTTAAGCTGTGAGAAATGTTGGTGTTACATCTATGTATTGGATTTTCAATGCTCACTTAAGTGCCTTGAAGATTTTTTTATTTCAGTTATTTCTTGCTTTACTTCTCCTCTGCTTTCTATCTGTGAGGCTAGCAGGGAGTATTTTCCCTCTGGCTGAACCTGCCTACCAAGACATCTAGCAGAAACAGTGCCTTTGGCTATGCCGAGGCCCTGAATTTGCTCAGCTCACAACAATTGCTGTGCAGACACAAAACTGCCCCAGAGCAAACCTTCTGCAGAGCGGCAAAAGCTGCTGCCACCACTGGCTTCCGTAACAAACCAGAGTGAACTGCTCCAGTGCCAGCTGGGGTTTGCAACAGTTTGTCCTGCTGCTTTGGGGTAAAGCAAGAAGGATGACTTGGGTCTGGGTGCTGATGGTCATGAGCAAAACCAATCCCAAGACCTGAGTTATGTCTCCCAAGTCTTTCCTGGGCTTAAATGTGGAAATGCATCAGGAGTTGTTGACTTTTTGCCCACTGCGTTGTGCTCCAGCTTAACAAAGTGATACATGTCCCAAAGTCGAGATTCCTAGTGTGCTCTTTGGAGAGAAAAAAAATCCCCCAAACAAACAAAAAACCACACAAGTGAAAATGAAACAGGTGGCACTTTGTAAGACACAGGAGGGAAGGTCCCTAGATTAAGGAGAGGCAGATATTGGGTTGAACTGCCTGCTGCTTGTTTTAGTTCAAGGACAAGCAGGCTGCCATTTCAACAGGAAAAATGCCACAGTGTTGAAATGAAAGCAGCTCTCTGTACTTCAGGGGATGGATGGAGAAGACTTGACACTCAAATCACACGTCTTTGCTTTGAAAAATTTTGAGAAAAAGCCTGTACCCTCCCCCTCCCTGCATATCAAGCAATACTTCTTTCTTGCATATACTTGCCACTCAATTAACACTGCTGCTCATGCACGCACGAGCAGGGTGTTAGCCACAGGATGTTACAGTGACAATCTTAAGCCTCTGTTATTTACTTTGTAGTCTGAAAGTGCACACAGTGTAAGATTAGTGTAGCAAATTTTCCTATCACTTTGGGGCTTGATGCATGTGGAATGGTCAACTGTTTGCTCTGCTGGGCTTCAAAGACAGGAAGTAAATGTAAACTCCAGTTTAGACCAAGCATTGCAGCCACATCCTCAAGTAGCCTGGTGGGTTGTAGTGCGTGATGGGTACTCTCCAGGGGAAGGTTTAGAAAGCATGAAGAGAGCTGTGGGTGCAGTAGCTTGAACAGCTCCAATTTGTGTCTAGCTTGCTTACGTACCTTAGCAGCAATGCTCAAGCGAGTGGGCGATGAGGCAGTTCAGGAAGCTAAGGTGTCTGTAAGGGAATCTCTTAATTTTTGTGTGGTTAGTGTTTGGCTGTTTACTTCAGCTGGCTGCAATCAGGCGGCAGTTGCCTAATGGCATAAGCAGTAATGTTGGTAAAGGCAGAGGACAGGAATGTGCAGAGGGTGTTTTGGCTGCTGTAATTGCCTGTGGAATCACACCCTTATTGCCATCTTGTATTTAATACCTAGGTTGGAGAAAACCCCAGGGCAACTTCTGGTGTCAATAGATCGAAACAAGAGGATGGGCTCTTTAAAGGTCAGGGGAGAGTGATTCCCCGGAGTACAGCGAGAAGGCAACTCTGCTTGGGCGGTTAGCAGAGAACTAAGAGTTGCAGTCCCACTTTTACTCTTGTCTCTGCTTTATCTACCATCTGTAGGGCATTTAAACACAGTTCCTTAACTTGGTACCTGGCTCAAATAAAAACAGGAAAGGTTTTAATAAAGGATCCTGCACTGAGGTGACATTTGATGGAGTATCCAGAGGTTGGGGTTTTTTTGGGGTTTGGTTGGTTGTTTTTTTTTTGGATCTTCCCTGTACAGGAAGATGGAAACAAACACTGGAAAAGGAGTTGCTTCTATAAGCTTTCAGGATAATTTTTGTAAAAGCTTATTCCTAAAAAGCTTTTATATCCATTGTATTTTTTGTGGGAATGACTAACACTTTAAAATTCTGTCTGAAGATATCTAAATGCGATTTTGTATGTGCATTTTGCCCTTAAGTTGGCTTATGCAGTTGTGCTTAGCTATGGAAATTGGATGTGTTTTTTTTCTCTCAGTCGTCAGCTATTTAGGCAAAGTAACTGTGTGAAAATACATCCACAAATGGAGTCTGTTTACAATCCAGGACCTCACACTTTATTTTGTATAAGTAAAATTGGTTACTGTTTTAACACAAAACTGAGTTAAAACAGGCCTTTATTTAATTGGCAGAACTTGAAAGTCCAGCTTTATTTATGTAGAGAATTCCGAGCATCTGAATGGATGCACCGCAAGTCATTGGCAATCTGAGACTGTCGCTTTTATTAAATTCTGGGGTGTTTTTCCACTCTAAATATTTTATTACAAATAAAAGCCTTGCTATATGTGAGCAGTCAGTAACTGGCAATCAGCTGGGTTCACAGATGCGGTTAGGACTCTTGCAAAGGCTAAATTCAATCCAGTGTGTAAACGTGCTGGATGAAGTGTTAAATAAGCTATTTGCTTTGGCCCAGCGTGGACCTGGACTTGAGCAGCATGTTTAGAGGTTTGTTCTTCGCACTGGTAGAGATGGGTCATTGGGGGAAGTGGTGCCAGCAGTGTCTGAGGTGACTGAGGATGGACTTGGATGGGGAGCTGCTGCATTGACAGATAGGATGAATGGCAGGAGTACTGGCTCCAAAGGGAGCTCCTTGTGTGAATTTCTTGGCTAGACAGTAGGTGCTACTATTCAGCCCCTAATGAAAAGGCAGCTGAGAGGAAAATATTTGAGAAGTGAAAATGGCAGCCTGAATGAAGGGACTGCTAAATGCGCCAGTGAGCGCACGGGCATGTAGGCAGTGTGCTGCCCTTTTCTTCGCAGGGACAATTCCTACAGCCGGGTGGAGGTGGTGGACAAAGCTGTATCTAATCATGACTCCAGGTCTGCGGTTATAAGGTACCTGCATTAAAAAATATTTCATCCGGATTTTCATAGAACTGTCCTGGTGATAGGGCTCTAAGCTGATTTAATGATTCTATTCTAAATAGTTCAAGATGAGCTTTCAATATAGCCTTAGTTAAGAGAGCCCTGCCCACCCTCATACACACACAGGCAGTACTGGTAAGTCCTCACAAACGTTCACAACAAGTCAGAGGCCATGGGAATGCTGGGGAGGGCAGGCTGCTGCTGGAGCCATTCAGTTCAGGGTCTGCTAGCAAGCTTCGCTCTCTCTCAACTTCCCCTTTATGTTTAAAATATAATGGTCTGATTCTTCACTCTGATTCAGAGGAAGCTGGGGTTTAAGACTGTGTGTGATATGATTGTGCTCTGCAAGAACATGTGTGCAAAGAAGAAATGCCACAATGAGAGGGAGCTTTTCTTTACTCTGTCACAGCAAAATAAATGTACGTTAAGGGGAACTATGAAACCCGGCTCTTTGGCTGGCTTGGGGCAGTAGGACAGGCAGTATTTTTAGACTGTGCTCTTGTCTAGCTCTTTGACCTGGCCAAATGGCATGATTTTCCACTTGTCTGAGAAGGAATGGGATGGGTTGCTGTTGAATATTGGATGCAGTGAAGATTTTAGGTCTAGCTAAGCACCCCAGGCTGGTGCCTTTTTGAATAGTCCAAATATCTTAAGTCTGTAAAACTGGGCAGGAACCCTAACATTGTTAAGCCCTATGAAAACATTTCAGAGGTGCTCTGTGGACAGAGGTTGGCTTCAAACCATTCTGCAATGGGCTTGTGCTTCTCTATAGCAGTTGTGCGTGTAGAGCTTTTTGAGAGAAAAAAAACCCAAACAGGCCCACAAATGACATCATCTGCCTTTGGAGAAATTTCCGGTTAGGTTAAAATTTAGACATCATACTTCATAATTAATTGAGGATTTTCTTCTTCCTGTTGTCCAGTTCACTCTTTGCTTTCCACTTTATTCCATTATGGGAAGGATGGCTGGAAAAAGCACTGTGTGCCATCACCGTGGGCAGCCAGAGTCAGATGACACGTACTTTAAAACAGTGCAGATGATGTTGGATTGGGCTCAGTGAGGACAGCTAGCTCAGATCAGCTACTGTACTTTCAACAAGCAGCTTTTCATCAGCTAAACTGTTTGTTCCTGCTCAGGGGTAGTGACGGAAAATGTGCTTGTGAGGTTAATTTTTCTAATTCCTCTTTTAAACCAACATGCA
>NW_009700786.1:188808-250445 GCF_000703405.1 Apaloderma vittatum | reverse complement strand
CGCTCTTCCTTTTTTTCCCTCTTTTTTGTGTGTAAATAAATGCAAATACATCAAGGTAGGTTTTGCAAGGTGCATCTATGCGTGCAACCCATCTTTCTCTGCATCCAAGCATAGTAAGTGGTTGTGTGTGAGCACTGACTTACTGAGGGTGAAGCACTTGCAAAGCGGCAACTCTGAAGCTGTGTTCACTTCTTTTCTGTGGTAAAAAATATAAATACATTGTGTTTCTTTAAAAAAAACACACAACAAAACACCAACTCCAAGTTAACACCTTTGACTAGTTATATGTTGAAATATTTCATGCCATGTTGCCTGGAACTGCCTTTTCTGATGTGAAATCATGGTATAGCTGAAACCAGACAAAACTCTGTTTTTCCTTTTAAATCGAAGTGGAGTGAAAAAGCCTAGTCCTTGGATAGAAAAGTTATGTTGAGTGCTAGGTAGTTTTTGCAAACTTACTCCCTGCACTTACAGAGAGGTTGGTGGTCTAATCGGAGACCAGGGCCCTTCTTATTTACAGCATTATTCTTTGGTGAATTATGAAATAGCAATACAGAAAATATTTGCTGTGTAGTCAAAATGCAGAAATGAATATCTTTATAAACATATACCTTATTTTCCTGGAAGACGTATCACAGAATCACAAAATGTCAGGGGTTGAAAGGGACCTTGAAAGATCATCTGGTCCAACCCCCCTGCCAGAGCTTTATAGTATGGCCTAACCAGCAGTTTGTATAAACACAATAAATTAGAGACTAAACTTCGCTTTCTTTTAGTTCACTGGAGGTAGCACGTCACATTGTCTTGTGGCCTTTGCACGGGGAAGACAAAACCTCAGATCAGTGTCCTTCCTGAGATCAGTTTTCCACTCCATTTACCTGTAGAAGGTTAATTCTTTAGCTCCCAAAGAAGCATACCTAACTGCTGGGTTTATGAGGTGAGAGGATTCGTGGCAGGGAGAGCCCAACATGCTTGTTCACTTCTTGAGAGCAGCGTGAGCTGCATGAACTGCAAGTTCTCTGCTGTGTGCTGGTAGGAGGAGGAGAGTGCCTGTGCCATGAGCATCGGCCAGTCCTGCCTTTAACAGAGAAGGCTTGGGGCAGTCGGATTTCCCTCTTCCCTCCCCCTCCCTCTCTCCCTTCCCCTTCTGGGATTCTACTCCTTTTCACCAAATCACATATTTTTCGATGCATTTGAACTTCTTGGAAACCTTTCACAGGCTATAGACAAACAGCCGTGCTCCTAAGGCTCGAGTGGTGAGAATCCCAGAATGTCACAGCCTGTTGTGGAGATTCTGCTGTCTCCACGGCAAGCTGTGTTCCGCGTTGTCACACCACAGGCACTTAAGCAAATTTCTCCCAGCAGGAAATTTCAAGCCCCAGAGGCCAGGAATGCTAATGCTTATGTGCTGCACTGGAGCGTCAGTTGCTGGTTATGAAGGAGAAAAAGTTCCAGCCAGGAGGCCCGTGCAGACACTGCTGCTCATGAGGAGCCTGAAGGGAGCTGGCTGTGGATGCTGCACAGGCAGATACCAGGGTAGTCTCCTAAACTAGAAATAACTTTAGAGTTTAAGTCCCTTAACCCATGACTGATCTAGTGAGGGATGTCCCTGCCCATGGCAGGGAGGTTGGAACTAGATGATCTTTAAGGTCCCTTCCAACCCTGACAATTCTGTGATTCTATGACTGCCCCTGTGTCTGGTATAGCTATATGGAGATTCTCAAATGCCGTTATTACTACTGGCTGCCTAAAATCTGGTGGCTGATATGTCTGAAATCAAGAATTGCACTGAGGTTTCTGGTAGTTGCTGCCAATTCCAAGACTAGTTTTAATCTATGTAGACTGATTAATAGGAAGCCTGTGAGTGCATAAACAGATCTGATGCAGATACTTCTGAGGACCTCACTAAGGTGAAATGTCTAATTTTGAAATTTTCATTGGTTCTTTTGTAGCTCTGCATTTTATCAGGTGGGAAGGTACAATTCTGTTCAGTCAATTTGCACTCTTGGGTTTTTTAAAATTAAGAATCAAATGCTTCAGATGTGCATTTGAGAGTTTGATTTGATATACAACCTGATAGAAATGCATTATGCGTAAGTCAGTGTGTGGAATACTCTTCCGTCAGCTTGTGTATGTGTGAATTGGGATCAGACAGACCACTTAGTGCTTCTAGTCACTCTGATCTACCTCCCTCTTCAAAAAGGAGTAACTATGTAGAGCCTGAAACCTCATTGTACGTTCCCTGGTACTGATAGGATTTTAGTAGCTGGAGACATCACTAATCTCGAGCTGGTGGCCGTCTGCATGCTTCTCTCAGTTGTGAACATAGTAAGTAATATGAGGTGGCAAATGCTGAAGTATTCATGTTGTTTACTGGGCCCTTACTCCTGAAGCAAACTTTTGTTGAAGTAACATAATGGCTAAGCAGACACAGGCTTGTCAGGGTTTATTCCTCCACGTGAAAGAGAAATGAAGCAAAAAACACTATTCAAACTACATCCTGAAAGCATTTTGACGAGTTCCACAGTGCAGTAAAATGATCAAAATCATCTCGTGGTTGTGTAATAGGGAGAAAAACATGAGGAGGCCAGTAAAAGGGAGAATATTCCAAAGGCTTGAGAGAATTAGGCACATAACTTTCTTAAGCTCTGTTGAAAATCCAAACAAATACATTTTCTGTTGATATTAAAAATGGGCTGGAGTCGTACAGGGATAGATATTCACAGAAGGGCATTTAGCTTAAGTTGTGCTTCTGCAAAGGAGAAGAGGATTTTAAAAAAATCTACAATAATGAGAGTATTCAAAATGATGTAGGGGTAGTGCTGGAGAGGAAGGAGAGCATGAAGAGGAGACAAGAGTGACAAGGTACAGGAGATAAAAAGAAATGAATAGAAATGAGTCCTGAAGTATTTCAAAGGTGAAAAATGTAGCTTTTGTTGGCCTCTGAAGTGAATTGGAATAGTCTGACCAGCCTGAGGATGCAAATATTAGTGACTAAAAGGAGGAGGGGATGGTGGAGGTCAGGGCAACAACCAAGAAGAGACAATGGACCCCTCTGCAGCACCAGCCTCGCTTTCACTTCACAAAAAGTATTTTGTAATTCAAATGAAAACAAACCCTCCTTAAGAAAGGGATCTCTCTCTGGAGTGAGAAACACTGCAGCATATTTCACTCTCACTTCCCTTTGGTTTCACCTTCCTTCATCAGTCAATGCATGAATGAATTTGGTCTGACCTTTTTTTGTTGTTGCAGGATTCCGGTGCAAACATCAGTGCACTGGAAACATAGATACAGTCTGGGATCTCTTTGGAGCTTTCTTGGCAGAGTGCTCTTTCAGGGAAGTGCTGCTAGATCAATTCACTTGTGATGTGTCCAAGAACACTACTGGCTGAGAATGCCTTTGCATGTTAATTTTGCCTGTGTCAATGTGCAGTGCCCCGGTGTTTGAAGCATTCGTGCTGAGAGATGCAGCCAGTGATTTGCTTTAAGTCTTAAACTTTGTATCTGCAGATGCTGTGAAACTGCTACGGGCAGGGAGGATGATCTATCCTAAACTTGTCACTCGGGCTCTCTCTTGGTGGAAAGAGAAAGGCATTTTTAGAGTAATTCAGCCTTTTTTCTTAAACATCGCTCCTAGAGTGCAATGACTCATCCTCTGAAGTTGCCTGCCCTGCCTATTGCTTGCTGCTGGGGAGGGACCCAGTGTCACTTACGGTAGGCTTTGGCTTTTGGGTGGCTGCAACCCTAGCCACAGGGATTTGTTGACAGAAACCATTTTGTGGTGGACCCGTGTCAGGAGAGTCAAAGTAAGTAAAAAGCAATTGGAATATCTTGACTCCCTCAAGCACCACGGAAATCCCGGTGCGATGTAATGCCAGTATTTTGCAACTGTTTTTCATTAACTTTGCTATTATAGATAATATAACGCTCAACGGCAAGATAGTTGTCAAGTAAATCAGCCGAGTGTGGTCATAACTGCAGGAGCCTTAAAATGCAGGATTGGTTAAGGACAAATCAACTTAATTTTTGGAAATATCTCAATTACTGCTTGTAGAAGCAGTGGCTATTTCTCTTATGTGGTATATAAATAAATAATCAAGTTTATTCCAGTGCTTTAATTATACATACACTTACATAATTTTAAACAGCTGAGTTCCAGAATGCTTCACCATATTTCATTTGTTTATCAGGATTCATCATATGTTGAACTAAAACGTGGGGAAAAGGTTTCAAATTGCCATGATCACTGCTTAGTTGATGTTTATTAAATTGTAAACATTAATGGAGGTTTTGTAATATGTATTGATGCGTGTATTGTTTATATATCTATACAATTATTAAAAAATACCTATTGAAAGTATACTTCAGATAAAAAGATTTCTCCTTGGTGATTTATCTGGATTTTGCAACTGAAGCTGCATTTTTTTTATGATGGTCTTTACAGTTTCACCTTAGATGGAGTCTAATTTTCTTGCAAATGGTCATGTAGGAAGAGATGATTCGTGATGTAACATCCGTGCTTTCGTGTGTGTGAAGCGATTGGTATTCTAAATGGCAACACTGGAATTAAAAAGGATGTCCTTAAAGGAAGGAATTGTAGGTGTAGGGGGTGGAGTTGGGACATATAAGCAAGAAAACATTGTTCCCAGGGATGTGGGAGTAACAGTTCTGAAGATTTGCTTTCACAGATAGTGAAATGGGTATCACAAAGCATAGGTCATCAGCGTTTCATCTCATGTCATATATAACTTGGCCCAAGATTATGCAAGAGCTGTAACCTTTGGAGAAGAAGTGTCATTTTAAAACCTGTACGGTGGAGTCTCTATTTGACCTTCTGCTTAGCAGTGTTTGATGATGCAAGCTTACAGCTCAGGCTGCCTGAACTGATTGCAGAGAATGTGTTTGATATTCTGTAATGTGCATGACTTGTTTTTTGTTTTTTTTTTTTTTTTTAAATCATCTTGGTTAGCTAATAGTTTAGTTCCTCTTCAGGGGATAGATAAAAAATAAATATGTACCCATAAGCTTTGAGGCTTTAAAGCCAATTCGATACACAGGAAGCCTGAAATTAGGGCAATAAAAGATATTTCTGATGCTATTTCCTCTTACTAAACACCTTTGCCTACCAGATAAGTCCCTGTTCAGCTGTTTGCTGATGAATTAATTTGGCTGTAGATCTGAGCTACTTTTTGCAGAGTTGCTCTCTCTCACAGCTGTGGCTCTTTATTGTTTTAAGAGGATCCAGAGAAAAATATTCTTCATAGGTGAAATACTCTGTGCATGAATTTCAGTATAATGCACTCATCTGATGCTTAAAGTCTTTCTTTACCGGACACTGATAATTTAAAATGTGTTTTTATAGAAATCTTGATAAAGCAGCCAGTAATTGAGCAATGACTGAATATGGGTTATCCATTTTACAGTGTAAAAGGTGCAGTAGTATACTCCTTAAAAGTAATAGAGTTGCTTCATTCTTGCTCCATTTGACATGTGTAATGCTAGTGATGTCAAAGGAGTTGCTTCTCATTTCCAATGTTTTAACCGAAATTTCGCAACTGAAAAGCTTGAATCAGGCCCAGTCTGGTGTCTGTCCAGGGTGTTAAGAGATTTGAAAATAAAAACGTTGTCTGAATTTACACAAGAACGGCTTCATCTGTCTTTAAAATCCAGCTGGCTCTACTCTGGAAGTCAGAAGATCTTCATTAATAACGCATGGTACTGCAGACCCCTTAGGAATGACAGAACTGAAGTAGGGTCTCCTCCAGCTGAAGTGACTGAATTCCCAGCTGGCTGGTAGCCCAAAGCTCTGCTAGAGGTCAGTGAGAGAGCTGCATTCACACCTTTACAGCATGCTTAACAGGAACTGCTGAAAGATGTAGTTTTACATGGAAGTGCACACTTAGTTGCTGTGAAGAGGGGAAAAACACACTGTGATGGAATTAGTTTTGTATAAATAGCCCTGTGCAGTCATTGTTGTATTATTTTGAGATGTACTCTATTGTCTTTCAGACTTCAGTGCAGGTGAGAAGTGCAGCTCTCATGTAGGATGCAGGATATTCATGTTTCCTGTCATTGGTGTAGAGCCCCAGCTTATATACTGCGTATCTGATAGAAAGCAAGAGAACATGATCAGAATGGCAAGGTTCAAAGCTAACAATTGAGTAACAGGAGCAAGGATGCACCTGTTCTTAAAGTACAAACTTCACTAAACATTCATTTAAATCATCAGACTATTTCAACCATATTCCCACAGGGCTTTCAGTCCGCTTTGCTGAAGACAATGAATTTATTTTTATTTTATTTTTTTTGTATCTTGCTTATACTGCAGTGAGGGCAAAGACTTATCCAGCAGATCATTCAGTGGTGACACTTACTGAAATGATGGAAAAAAAATTAAAATTACACTTGCAAATTCTTGTTCAAGTCTGTATGAGGAGTTTTACTCTGTGTTGTCAGAGACAGATTAATGCCTAGCCCCCACGCTGTAGTTGCAAGGTGAAGATGCTCATGATGGTCAAATGATGAAATTCACTGTCCATGTCACCTCTTCGTTTTTCACTGTGATAATGTGTTCTTGGAATCAAAATGTCTGCACTTGCAGATTGTACACATGTAAAGCAATTTATTTATTTTAACACTGAAATACTAGGCTCTTCTATATCCCTACATGGTTCTGAATCAGTCCTGATCACTGATGAGTTTAACAAAGTTGTCTCATTTGTCTCTGAGGAGCAATATGAGATTTCAGTCACCTGTTCAGAAAATGGGTTTCACAGGATTATGCTTTCAGATATTGCTGCTTCTGGACGTGGTAGCCAGTTGCCTCATTGTTGTTTGTCTGTTTCTGTTCTCCCTTTCGTTTCCCTCACGGTTAAGCACAGTTTGCCTGCTTTGCTGTTTAATCAGAAATCATTTGCTATTTCTGAACGTTTGAGGAAGTATCTGCCTTAGACGTGAATGTTGAGAAGGGGCACGAGCAAACTATCGCTGCCCTGTTCCTAGTGTTTGCCGTGTCTTAATTGTGCCACACAGAAAGTGGTAAACACTAATTTCCCCTAATAGAGTTAAGGCTACAAGTCAAAACTCAATCAGGCCATTTGTAAAGCATTTGAAAAAAATCTGGTTTCTCCAGTCTGTTTCATGTGAGAACAACTGACAGTTTACATATTTTTTCCTTAAAGTATGCTTCCTGCTTTTGTGGTTCAGAGAGGTAGCAAAGACACTCAAAGCACCAAGGTTTCCTTGCAGCAGTAGATTGTAAGGATAGGGAACTGAAGAACACAGCACCTTCATGAAAAAATGACCATTAAAAAGTATTTACTGAAATGAGCTTTTTATAGCTAAATTGCTTTCTAGATTTGTAATGTGTTTGTATTGGTATTTATTGGAAGGAACTTACCCAACACGATATGGTTCAGAAAGGAAACATTTCACTCTGCTCGTTCTCATTTGTCATAGACTTGCTTGAATCCTGCGAGGCATCTGTACTGTAAGACAAACTATAAACAGTGTTTATGCTTGACATGAGGAACATCAGACAGTGGCCTGCTGAGTTTTGAAGCGGCAGACCTCTAGGGCAGCAAGTCATAGTGCACAAATAAATATTGTGTTGATGCAGCAGCAGAATTTTAAACAAAAACAAATCCACTGTGCGCTGTTTTCCTTAATGATTAGCGCGTATGCACAGAAGATGAGATCTTCACAGACTATCAGGAGAATGAAAATTTATCAGCCTGGTTTCCCAATTTTTCCCCTGCGTTGTGTGGTGACTTGTTTTTGTTCTGGACCTGTGAGCTCTACAGGTCCTTCTCCCCTCTTGTGTTGTGCAAGCAGCTGCCCACCACACGGCTTCGTTTGCTCCGAGACCTGGCCCGGTGTGAGCACAGCAGAACACTATGGAAGGCAAGAGAGAAAATGCAGCATCTGTGGGGATAAGAAGGAAAGATATGTTATCAGTCATCTTCTTATCTCTGCTTTTTTCTGAGATTTTTAACCTTGTATCAGTCCTGACTGGTGAGCAACAAGCAGATAGAAGGGAGCGGTTTGCTTCTGCTGCCTGTTCATCTCTTTCTAGCTCTTCAACAGTGTCTTACTGTTCTGATGTGTGGTTGTTGTTGCAGTATAGGATGTTGTCCTTCCCTAAATCCCTGATAGTTTTAAGTGTAGGAGACCAACAGCACGCCACAGCAGGGAATTCCACCTTTGTGGTGGAGAGATGACTGTGAGGATGTGTCTGAGGAATAATTTTGAGTCCCCAGGTCCTAGGAATGTTTAGCAAGAGTTCCCAAGAAAGCTGACCCCTGTGCTTCCACATACCCCTGGGTTCATTTCTGCAGAGATTGAAAAGTGTTGCAAAGAGGGTTATACTGAGGGGTCCCTGAAAGTTCCTCATGGAAAATGTCAGGGGCTAGACCAGTCAAATTCATGCATGAGTTGTGAAGAGGTTGGAGCAGCCAGAGAGAGTATTTACCTCAGTAACGTTTTAGATGACCAGAAGGGCCTTTACCCCCTTAACTACTTCCTCTTTAATAACAATATGTTTTGGAATATAAATAAAATACGGGCATGGCGGATTTTCTAATATTTACCACCTCCTCTCTTTTTGCATCACCTTTGTCATGTCCTGGCCCATATACCCATCTCATTTTCCATATAAATTAATAGAGTTAATAAAAGATCAAATTACTCCTGTAGCTATGTTTCTGAAAGAGAGTTGCATGCTATTTGTGTAATAGGTGTTAGAATCTGTGTCACCAGGTGAATAGAGGGATGATGTTGCTACGGATTAGTTTAGAGCCTAGTAAAACTGGCAGCATAAAAAAAATAATCAATTGAAGTTTGGAAAACACTGACCTGAATGTCTCAACAGCATCTCTGGGAAAAGGACTCCTTTTCCCAGGCTAGAAGTGGTTTGGAAGGAAAGTGGTGTTGTCATGTGAACAGGGCATGCGACATTAGCTGTAGGAGCTGCTGTTTAATAGCTCGTGTTTATCATGCTTTTTAATTGGAATGACTCTGTTGCAAAAGGTTCTGTTTGCACCTGAGAAGATACTAAAAACTGGGAACAAATAGTTCTGCATTTACTAAGTTTTGATATTTTTTTAGGGGGATTGCATTTTGGAAAGTAGTCTACCAAGTTTCTAGAACCAAAATCTCTTGTAACAGTCTTGTTTTATTATTACTGGAGAGACCGCTGTTCATGCACATCAAGACAAATCAGGGGCTGTAGGGATTTGACAAACTATCTACAAAGTTGACTGCTTCTTTCCCACTTATGTCTTTCATCCTTTCTACTCTCTCCCTGCCTCTGTGTCTTTCTCATTTTTCGTTTGATTTTGCTCTCTCTTTTTCTCCCTTTCTCGCACTCACATCAAATGATCTTTTCAGACAAGCGTCACAGAAAAGCTGGTTTTTAGATTAACACAGACTCTGCTTTTTTTATTGACTAGCCTGTAACAGCTAATGTGATTTGCACTTTTGTTTACCGGCTTTCTATTATTAGATCTGCCATACTGGGACTAATATGCAGGTAACTATTAGTCACCAGTGGAGCTTCTAATTGTGTAGATTAATTAATCATTCCAGTTGGATTTGTTGTCTCCAAACAGGACTGTGATTAAAAGCAAGGCAAAGGCTCTGCCTGGCTTATCTTTTGAGAATGAGTGACTTGTATGAGGTAGTACACCATATTAAAATCATGCCTGATTATTAATGCTCAGATATCACACCCGACACTGAAGTGGGAGGGCAACAGCTATTCCTGTCAATCCTCCTGCCATTAGTCATCACGCTAAACACTTAGTCTCAGGCAGTTTCCTCACAGTTGCCAAGGTGCCGGACAGTGTATTAATGTTGCAGCAGTTCCTGGCCAGATTATTTGCAAGGTGGACTGGCTGGTTCTTACAAAATGCATCTTCTGCTCCTGGCAGGCATGTCCTGTCCCTTTAATGCAGGATTCTGTTCTTCAGGCTGCTTAGTCAACACAATCTGCTCCAAGCTCTTCAGATCTAGCCAGGATCTCCTTTCTGTTTAGCAGTAGAAGAGGAGCCAACATAGTTACAGTCCTTGAAATTGGCTCAAAAGCAAGTTGAGAATCCAGAGCTGAAAACAAATGTAGGGATTGTGTGCCTCGTTAATTAATCTCACTTTGTCATTGATGCCTGTCCTGTAACGTGTGAATGGCTGACAAGTGACAGAGGTCCATGGCTAAGCAGAAAGAGAGATGTGTCCCTTTTAGTGCTGGCAGTCAGGCAGAGGGACGTGTTCACTGTCTTCCAAACAAAATACCAGAGGTGAAGGCATTCTGTAAGCTCCAGGTCTGATTTGGTGACATTGCTGCTCATCAGGTTGTAAGCTGCTGCCAATCCCAACAGGCAAAAGGAAAAAAGCAAAAGCTGAGTGTACATCAGCTGACATGGGCGTTGCTCAGGAATAGTTCAACTTTTAAAAAAGCCTTTTGAGTTGTAACAAAGGTGCTTTGTACCACAAACACAAAGAAATTACCCACTTCCCCTCTCTGTCTCAGGTGGGTAAGAAAAGTTTTTCTCCTGTGTTCACAGCACAGAGCTCACTCCTTTGTGTATCAGGCATGTTAGAAACCACTAGCAAGAACAGAGAGGAAAGCCCTCTGCCCTTCTGTGCGTGGGTCAGGCAGTTTATCACAGCAAATGGTGTCCTCACTGGCTTCCCTTCTGTCTTACCCTCAAGTATTTACTTCTCTCCCTGCTGATACCTGTGGAAGGTAGAATTCCCTGCTCTCGGTTCAGAAGTACCCTATAGCTAATAGTTGCTAAAGCAGTGGAGACAAGGTAGAAATCCCATGCAGTGTGCTGTGCTAAAGCCTTCCCACTGAGTCAAGTATGTTTTTGGTATGTTCGGTGCAAATCCAAGTAGGTCCTGACTCCCAGTAGCCAGAGTTATGCTTTGAAGGCTGATAATTCAGATCTCTGTCCTTGTGGAGATTTTTATTGATTTGCCTCGTAAAGCCAAAGTTGTAGAGAGCTGGAGGAGGGGGAAACCTGGCCTAGCCGAAAAGGTCCAGCATTATTTTGTCTTTTTCTGAAAAAATAAGATACAACAAATAGTAAGGATAATGTGTCCCAGGCACTGTCTGGCGATTTCCATTTTCCTTCTCCATGTATTGAGTCTGTTGAACTTGTCCATAACCCCATCTCGTAGCTCTGACGTGCCTCAGCTCCAGCACCTTGAATGTCCTTTTGTTGGTCTTTGCGGTCCTTGTTGCTGACATACATCTTGATGTGCGTCAGGCACGCTGCCTCCTGAAGTCAAAACAGCTCTATCTTAGAGAGAGGGAAACCTTCAAAGAAAAGACAAACAGACCCTCTCTGTAATCTATTGTTAGTAACAGATGTTTGAGTCTAAAAAGTTTCAACGCAGGGAAGACATTTATTAAGAGGCAAAGCCCAACAATGTAGGAAAAGTCAGTGTTGCCCTGAGTCTGAGCACTGTGGTGGTGATTTGGTAAATGTTTACATTCTTTCAGTCTTAAAGGTAGTCAGGTGCACCTAGAGGATATAAAAGGGAGAAATCAAACTGTATCAAGCATAATATTTTTTTATCTCTGCAGGCGTTTCTTCACCGAATCCGCCAGAATGCTGTGGACAAAGCTGAGAAGTACATAACGGAGGAGAATGTTAAGGTATTTCTTCTGTCTTCCTCATTTTCTTGGTGAGGAAAATGGTAGGTAATGAAAGGCTAGATTCAGGGATATGAATACCAAATATTCTCATGTCATATTGATGCTTATTATTAAACTGGATCCCTAAGGAAAAGAGGCTCATGTTGACAGTTTATCTATCAATGTGTTTGCCCGTTCGTATAGCTGTCATATTCTAGCAATTTTTCATCTCACTAGCTAATTTCAGTAAATTTTGACAACAGTGTAGCGTTGTCAGAGATATGAACTTTTAGCAAGATTTATGAAATGAAAGAACAGAGAGGCCTTTTCAATTTCTTTGAGAGGAAAGTAGGGAATGCACAGCCCTTGACTATTTTGCTTGACAGAATCCAGTTAGCCCGTTTGTATCTGCTCTCTTTTACAAATCTGAAATTGATAGGGCTTATGAGCAAGCAGGAATATTCATTTGTGTTCTAGCGGGAAAGAATCTGAGTTCTTGTGGGAGGACTAAGTAGGCTGAGACCCATGCATGAGGAGATTCCTGAGTGAATTTTGCACTGAAGAGAGGGGACATGGAACACAGAGCTGTGCTGTACTAACTCCTCTAATGTCTATGGTCACAGGAGACCTTGTTCATTATTATAAATACAAGCAGCACTTTCTTGTAGTAACTTGGCTTAAAAACTCTCTTTTTACACTAATACATATGAAACTGAAACCTTCTTTGTACACATATGCAAGTGAAACCTCATAGTCAGTGGGACCGAGTGCAGTTTGCCATCAGAAGCCCACTTACTGGGCTTGGTTTTGATCCTGTAGCTCCTAAATCAGCAGAAACTCAGCCCTTTACACCTGTAGGAGCAGGGCACAGCAGTGACAGGTGTGTCACGCTAGCCAGCGCTACTGCACTTGGCATGTGTTTCCCAGGGCTAGTTCCTTCATTTCACTGACACAACTATTTGCCAATTTGATGAACAGCTGCAGATGTTGCTGAAAGTTATTATTCTAACATTATTCATATAGCATCAAAGTGGATATTAATTATTAATTATCACAGTGCCCACAAAAGCTTGAGCAGAAGAATCTGTATGTTCTGTGCTGATTTTAATGTATTTATATTTGAAGTTTCATCAAACTCCTCTGGGGAAGTACCGCTTCATTCTTATGTCATTCTTGGAGTGCCTGTGGGGTCTTTTTGAGGCCACCTCATTTATTATTGTTATTACAATAGCCTGCTTTCAATAGAAGAGCTTCTCTTCAGTAATAAAGGATCTGTGCCTATTGCTAGTGAAATAAAACCACAAAGGCACAGTTTTCCTAATCAGACTCAATATATCTCCTCTTCTTGCCCCCCCTTCTTCCCCTAACCTGAATAATTTTTTTGTCTTTCCTTCACTTGACAGGTATTTTTCTTTCTTTCTCTCTCCTTTCTCCTTCATTGCTGGTAGAGGCAGGACAAGCAAGATGGTGTTGGGACTTCTGGTAACTCTCCCTGCTAACGTTATGAATCTTGAATCACTAGAGAGCTGTGAGGTGCCTGAAAGCAGCAAAGATGGTAGCAGAGACTGCATAAATGGTTTGGCAGCTTATGTAAGGAAAAGCCTGTCTTTTCCTCTGTTTTTTTCATGCAGCAGAAATGTCTAGGGGAAAATACAGTGTATTCTGGCAGTCACTCCCCTCTGAGCAAAAGGAGAAAGTGCTTGGTAGGATAACTTGGGCTATTGCTCCCTGTATTATTTTTTCAGGTTTCTCTTGTGCTGTCACTAAGCACTGGAGAATTCAGTAGTCTTTGACCACACTGAATCCTATGCCAGGCCCAGATTTTACCAGTACTCCAGTGACTAACAGCTGCAGCAACATTATAAAAAAACATTGGTCGTTTTACTTGCTGCCTCGTGCAGGGATAACTCTATTGATGTATTAGTATTGTGCTACACTCGCAGCAGGGCGGTGATGTCATTTTACTGCTACGGTAGACTGAGAGCAGTACAACTTGAGGGTGTTCACAAGCTGCCAGACAGATCCTCACGAGGCTTATAAATGATAAGTCTGTCTTAGATATAGAAGCACATGCAGTCAAGGTCTCTCTGCTGCCTTGATTTTCAAGTCACTCTTCTTATTTGTGAATTCTGCTGCAAGCAAATATCTGCTGACCACCATGGAATTCATTAGATTTCACAGATACTCCTGGGATCAGAAAATGCCCCCCGAAGACTGCTCGTGAAGGATAAAATCGTCCCTGACAGATGTTTTCCTTTTCCTTGTTAATCCCTTTTGGCACAGCTTTTGGCAAAGCCGTGCAGGCAGAGGCTACCGTGTCATCACATCACTTTCAGCCATGTGACAGAACCATCCCATGCTCTGCCTGAAATAGCATGGGAAGTTTTCTGGAAGAAGTGAAATGGTCCTAGCTCCCTCTCATTTATATTGGTTCAGAAACCATAAGTGCAAGTTCTGTGCGTTGGAATCTTTTGGTTTATTCAGAGCTAGAAAGGAGCTACGAGGCACAAATACACAATAATGATGGTGAATGTCTTGGTATTCCTGAAGTGAGTGGGGAGCAAAGACAAGGAAGATGCTACAGGTCCTGCTCTGTGCGTGCAGCCAGCCAGCAGGAGGAGTTTTGAGAGAAATGCTCTGCCCATCCTTGAATAACAGAAAGTACAGAGTTGAACCTAGGTACATGCAGAGAAGAAAGTTCCTTGAATTCCTGATCTTGTCCTTGAATTCCTGATCTTGTCCTTGAATTCCTGATCTTGTCTACTCCTGCAAAGCCAGAAACTGGTTTTTAAAGTAGGAATTGAGGTTTCATTTCCATCTTTCATTATTAGACTTAATTTACAGATTGTTTTTCTAATTACTGCCACAACACCAGCCACAAGGTTGATTCACTGTTGTATCTGGTGAATAAATTCCACTGCATCAAGTAGAAAGGTTAGTGTTACAAGAAGGTGCTTTGGGAAGTGCTGGAGGCTGTTAGGGTCAATCACTTCCCACGCTAAATGCCAGGAAGATGAAGGTTGACTTTGTCGTGCTTTGTCATGCTTTTGGGGTTCAGAGGAGTCGCTCACTGTGCAAGAGGTGAGAGGCTGCTTCCAGTGTGAGAGCTGGTTTGACCGCACCGCAGATCTACTTGCAAGTGGTGTCAGTAAAGCAAAGCGATCAAAAGTGTTGTCTGCAATATGTATGTCGCTGCAGACTCCAGGATTTGCTCTGCCTGTTGAGGCCTTCCTCCAGCAGCTGTTCATGCTGATGGCTGTGCCACCATGTGTCAGGACTTCTCCCCCTCTGTAGGTAGCGTTCCTTTTCCTATATGTGTATTCACGCTTTCTTCTAGTATTTTGCATGAAAATGTTCAAGACTTACAAAGCTTATGAGTTTATAGCACCTTTCACACTGATAGTTTATTCCCCTTGGCACGTCAAATCACTAGGGATCATTTTGCTGTGAGATTGCACGATTACCTTCTAGTGTGCTTCTAAACTAGGAGCCTCTATCCCATTACGTACTCTTTTTAGACCCACGGAGATCAGTAAAGGGAACTCTAAAATTTTGTGCTTGTGGTTTGCAACCATTTTATGCTATTCTATCCTCCAGTCAGTGAGATGCTGATCCCAGGTGGCAGAGGTTTGGTTTGTTATTTACAGATGCGTCTTTGTGTGTGATAGTTTCAAGTCCGTTTCTTCCAGAAAGTGATTTCTAATGCATGGAAAGGAAAGAAAAATGGCTCGCTCCTCCTATCTCTTGCAAAGTGGGTTTAGTCCTTGCGATTCCATTCACCCAGCTGATCTCATAGGAGGAAATCTTCTCTAGACTTGAAAGTGGTTTCTCACATTCATGATGCTCAGGTATCTGGAAGTGTAACCTCCATTTACAACAGTACTTCAGTAGCAATAAAGATTTCTGTAGGAGGCCAGGAAACAAACAAGTACAGTGTAATTAATTCTGTGTAAGTCCCTGTCTGTGCTTCAGATCCTATCATGGCAAGTCTAGAGCCACAGTATTTTGGTGCTACTACTTTAACAAAACACTCACAAATATATTAATAGCCAGCAGTTTTTTTCTTTTTCTGTTTCAGATCTTATTTTCTAACATTGAAGACATTCTCGGTGTTCACAAGGAGTTCCTGGCTGCCCTGGAATTTTGTTTACAACCAGAACCTCAGTCTCAGCATGAACTGGGAAATGTTTTCTTAAAATTTGTAAGTACAATCACTTAACGCTATCTAAAAGTGCAGTTTCCTGTCATAAGCTCCCATGCCCCTTAGCTAGCCCTAATCCCTACGGCTAGTGGCAATACTGGGACAATGTGTGTCTTGCATGGAAGTTGTAGGTAGGGTGGGAAAAACTTGTGAATGAGGTTAGAACAATGGAAGCCACATCAAACCATGAGGTATTTTTAGAAACTCTTCCTTCTCCAATTGAATATTTTTTCCTTTTTTTTCCTCACCCAGCTAATCACATTTTATTGCTGAGAATGTCTGCTTTGATTCCACATGTTTCAAAAGTGGAACAAGTAAATGAATAATAGTTGTATATATTTTAAAATTTTAAACCCACAAAGATGGAAATTAAAACCAAAGGACAATACATAATTTACAGTAGTTAGTGTCTTTATCCTTCAATAAATGGAAAGTAGTGTGCGACGGTTCATCTTGCTAAAATGCAGCTCCAGTTAAAACAAGCAGCCTTTTACCATGGAATAAACAAATATCTGCATTCTGTAGCTCAAAAGTAAGTAAAGTTTGCCTTTTAAACTCGTAGTGCTGGCTCAAGAATGCCAGGGACGCAAAAAGTGAAGCAGTCATATGATACAAGTTCACTCTGCCAGTTCCGTGTTGTTTAGAACATTTTGATGAGATACTTTTGTGTCATCTGACTTGATGCCTGATAACTGATTTATTTATTCTCCTAATATGTAATATATTCTCCTAATATGTAGTATGATCATGCGTGCCACACTGATCCCATCAGATCCGTACTGCTGGGTGAGACAGGAAAGCACAAACCAACGCTGAGGATCGGGCAGTTGCAGCTTAGGATCCTGCCATTGCTTCTCTCATTGTAATTTGTTTCTTACACTGTGATATTCTTCCTACAGTAGAAATTTCTTTTTTTGCTTGTTTAACTTGGCCTGATTTTCTATCATGTATGTGTGCCATCCTTTGACTAATCTGTATAAAGAGCAATATCTATATGCAAGACCAGTTATTATATACAACTAGTTATAAGCTGGACTCATTTAAATGCAAAGTTACCTAATGTAGATGTATAATAACTTGAAGTTGCACTTTTTTTTTTTTTGCTTGGAGCAGCCCTCCTGAGATGTTTGAAAATTAGAAAGCACATACATAATAGCCATGTCTTCAAATTCTTATTAACTGCATTAGGCCACAGGCCAATTTCCTATCAAAGTATGTTCTATTATGCCTTCATAATCAAAATTCATGCTTTTGCAGTTTATCAGGTTTGAGTAGACAGCAATTATACAGCCATTCATTACTCACAGAGCTTTACCAACTACCTCCCCTTGTTCAATTTTTATTTACGCTGTGACAATTATTAAAATAGTGCTGAAAGTGTTACATTGAGACAAAAGTTATGTCAGATGTGAGGACTGACTGTCAGCTGCTGAAAATACATTGGTGATCTTAGTTAAATCCTTGAATACCCACTAGAATCACTGTCTACTAACAAGATGTGTTGTACTAGTATATTAGTATTCATTAGCAAGGGTATCGAAATTAGAGGGTTTTTAAGTGATGCTGTCAGATTGTCTACAGTGTTACAGAGTGGCACTAAATAACCAGGAATGTTAACATCCTGTCATTTGACTGAATTCAGTCTTCGTTTATATATTCATTGGTCAATGTTTTCTTGTATGTGAACACAGAATTTTGTAAATTTATTACTGTTAAATCTAATAATTATGTAATGTTTCTTATTTATCAATATGCATGATACCGAAATTATGAAACAGTAGTGTGTAGGGACTAGTGGTGGTGAGAATTTGTCCTCAGATAGGGGCAGTTTGAGATCAGCTTGCATTGCTGACTGTGGAGAGCGTTGCACATAATGTGTACATCAACTCTTTCGTGATCCCCTGGGAAAGCTTATGCAGAAGGAAGTAGAACATATATTCAATTTGGAGTATGTAGAAAAAGCTGATATCTTCCATAATTACCTTAAGGAAATGTAGAAATACCATTAGGGGTGTTGTGGTACTTCAAGTCAACAGAAGATTATCAGAAGAAGAGGAAATAATTTGTCCTTGCATGTAGATTGTGGTTCAGGGTGCGTATTTGGGAGTGAGGGACGTGGGATTTGTGCCCTGTCACAGTAAAAGCTTCCAAAGTGAGTCTCCAGCCAGTGACGACTGTGGTTCAGAGTGAGTCTTTGGTTCCTTTCTACTCAGGCTTCCAAAGGTCCATTTCCCTAATTGGCATCGTTCTGATGAAGCAGAAGCATTAACTAAACCCCCTTTGCCTCAGAAACAACACTCCTGAAGGTGCTCCTGTGATGCTGAAACCAGCTTGTTGGTTTGAGGTTTTTCTGAAATGGTGTACAGTATTTTGCTACTACAGTAAGCCACTGCAGCACACATAGGATTTCCTGGAGCAGAAGCCAACTGTTCTCTTCCAGTGATGCTCTCCTGCAGTACAGCAGCAAAGCTTTTTTCAGAGTGCATGTTGTAGCCAGTTCACCTGGGGTAACATGGGTAACATTTCCTTGGTCTTTCATTTTGGATGAGGTTCTCTTGTTGCTACAGTGCACTGAGATCAAGTTCTGGGAAGGACACCCTCAATGTTGCTTTTTCATCAGCGACGTTCGCAGTGTGGAAGTGGTGTAAGGCCTGTGAATCTTGACTGTATCAGTGTATCTTCTGTAAAGATCACCTCGCAAGGTCTTTCTTAGTCCTGATTACGAATCCAGTCCTTGTCAGCACCCAGATGTCAGTGCAGGTGCTGTTCTTCAGAGACTTAATGTTAAAAATGCTCATAAATTTGGTGAATAGATTGAGAATTCTTGAAATGCTGTTTTTTTCCAGGCACTGCCTTTTTAGTGTTTTCTCTACATTTCACTGTATCATAATTTTGCTTCGGAAGATGGACATTGTTTGCCCTAGTGTACTTCATTTGATCAGACGATCATGAGGAGTTCATTGTCTCATACTCGGTGCCAGAATTTCTTCTGGAGTTGCAGTTCAGGATGACCATAAGAGACTATAAAGATTGCACTTAAACATTCATTCAGAATTGAAGCTGCATCCTTAAACAAAATGGCATCTCTTTAACATCAAAGAGAGCATGTAGACCTAACTTGGAATAATTGCACCTCATCAGCACAGGCTCTTGTGCAGGTCATGAAAATGTACGACCGTCTGCAGAACCGAACGACAGAGAATTGGCAGATGCTTCATTTCTGATACTGCCATAGAATCATAGAATCATAGAACAGTTCAGGTTGGAAAAGACCCTTGGGATCATAAAGTCCAACCACTGACCCTACACTACAAGGTCACCCCGAAACCAAATCACCCAACACCACATCTAAACGACACCTGAACACATCCAGGGATGGCGACTCAACCCCCTCCCTAGGCAGTCTGTTCCAGGGTCTGACCAAATCTTGCTAGAGGTTTGGTGATGTAATAGCTAGAAACTTGTTAAAGGGAAATGTGTTTTCTTCTCATTTTTAGGAGTGATTAGTTCTACTGTCTAGGTCATCAGGCATCTTAAGTTCTTGAGACTTTGGTTTTGTTTAGGTTTTACATGTTGACAAAATTGGTTTCAGCTTTGCTTTGGAACAAGAAAATGCCATGGCTTGTTACAAATATGTCCAAATAAAATTGTTACAATTTCCCAAATGTATTATTTTCTTTTTCTAGTTAAAACTATTTTCAAATTTGCACTAATTTGTGGGCAGTTCTAATGTACCCAAAATAACATATTTGGAGAATAAACTATTGGTTAAAGATTTATTTTAACCAAACTAAGAACAGTACAGGCTTATTTTTGTCACCAAAATCAGAAGGTCTAGCTGTGTATCCAGCAGATCTGCTGAGTAAGAAGGTGCCATTCTTATGTGGTCACATCTCTGACCGTAATTGCACTTTAATATAGAGTAACTGCAGGTTCAGAATTCCTGGGTTAACATCTGTAATTATGTAACTGATAATTTCCTCACTAGGGGATGGGAGAGTCCAGGACTGAATGTCACTCAGAGAGGAAATTAAACACTTCAGTCACTGAGTAATTTAAAGCATAGTTCTCATATTTGTGGGCCTCATGCATGAAGGACAGCTGGAATAAACTTGATGAAAGCTCTCTGGTTTCTGTATAATTACTGTACTGACTTGAGTTTGAGCAAATGGATTTTGTCACGATCTAAATATAACCTCCCAAAAATCCAGGCACTCAAAGTTGCAGTCAGAAACCTGAGCAATGACATTTTGTGTGCGTTGATGTAACGGATGCTGTAGTGTTAATGGTTACTATTTTTAGTTTCAAGCATGCTGTTTGTGTGCATCCGGGGAGTTGAGGAGAGGTGAGAGGAGGAAATGTAGGAGAAACTCATATATCTGTCTTCTCATTCTGTAACTCTCCAGTTTTTATGGCTGAAAACAATCCTGTGCTGCTCAATTGCCTCTTTGCTATTGTGCTGTGGACTCAGCCCTGCCTTTTCCTGCATCTGGTGGTCAGAAGCCTTTGTTTCTTTTCAGCTTCCTGGTATTAAATGCCAATATTAGTATGAACAGCTGTACGTGAAGGATAAAAGTCTTGAACATCTGCATTCCAGCTCTTTGCACCATACTCTCTGTGGCTGTTGGTTTTTTTGCTTTGTACCATTGTTGTATTGTGTGGACATGTATCTATTCTCAATTCTTCCTTTGGAAGTACAAAGAAAGGGAGGAAAAAATCACTAGGTTAGTGATAAACCAAGTGCAGAAGCATTTTTACAGTTTCTGAGCACGTACACCTAGCTATTCAGCATCTGACTAGAGTGCCGAATTCTCTTAAACAAATATTAACACAACTTCTTTTGCATGTGACAATGGTGAAGGGAATGCCCACTGAGTGCGGCTGTATTCCCATGGATTCATGTTACTTAACCCCTTCAGCTGACAGTAGATTTTTGTTTGCATCTCTATGACCTATCTTAGAAGTAGTTAGATGCTACAAGTATCTTCAGCTCATACAGGAAACTCTACATCTCTGAAGAGTGCTAGCATTCCAGTCAAAACTCAAAACAAATAAATTTCCTAGTTCTGGGGAGATGAAAAGGTTCAGGTAGAATATTTTCATGCCAGGATCCTAGACAATTAATAATGTGAATGTCACAACAAACTCTGGAGGGCATTGTCTGCATGGCCTAGTGCCCCAAGATGCCAGCTCTGGAAGGCCTTACACATTTTCCCTGGCAGAGTGCCACGTGCAGGCATCTAAACTACTTTTGATATGCCAAGTAGCTTGTCTGAGTACCTCTGTGGGACACTGCAGTGTGGCATGGAAGCTGGTCTGAACCAGGAAGGAAACTACTATTGTGGCAAGCACCCGAAAAATGATGGGTGTCTTGACTTCTGACTGACCCTCCCTTTTATTCCAGTGAACACAGTGCTGGAACCTCACAACACAGCTGCTGAGAGTGCAGCCTTTCCCAAGAGCCTTGACAGGATCAGCTCACTCCTTGCCTGATCTTCTCAGACATGGAAATAGTTGTTACTGCTTCTTTTGTGAATCATTTCAGTGTATCCGCATATCTAGTGTTTGCAATGGGTTCAGCATCTCTGATCATTTAGTTAGAAGTTGCTCTGTCTGTGATTCTGGAGATCAGTAAAGCAGAACTTGGTGTTGCCAGCTGACCCTTGTTTCCTAACAGGAGATTTCATTCCACTGCATGTGCTGGTGGATATGACATGTTCCACTGTACGTACCTCGATGTAGTTGTGAAGCTACCTTTTCCTTCCTTTAATTTCTGTAATATGTTGGTTCTTTTGTATGCATTTGATGGAATTCTTCCACTTAGGGAAAGTGTTATGGACAGGTAACGCAGTGGTTAGCTGTCGAAAATAGTGAAGTCTGCTGGTTGTTTCAGAACACAAAAATGGGGCTTCCCTCTCAGCCCTGAAGAGCAGTGGATTTCCAGCTGGTTACTTTGTGTTAGAATTCCCCTCCAGACCTCTGAGCTTCTTCCAGGCCTTGGGTCTTCCCAGTTACTTTCTTCCTGCTGCACAGCTCAGAAATGTCAGCCCCCGTGCTCCTGACTTTACTGTGCTCCTGGCTACTGTGCTGCAATATCCTGACACACATGCAGGTATCCCTAAGATAGCAAAATCCATTCTTGCAGCAAAGAATATATTATTTCAGTGATGCATTAAAAGGAAAAGTGCTGGAATTCTCTGTGCTCAAAAAGCTCATGTTAACTTAGAGTCTGTTAGGAGTTTGTGGAACATTGCACATTATTCACGTTAGAGGAGTATCGTGCACTTGATGCAAACTGCAACCCCACTGCCACTCTGAATGCACACTCCTTTGTAAAGAATTTGATATCAGGCTGTGACAAAATAGTCACTCCAGTTTTGTCTGAGTCAATAAGTTACTATGTTTTTCCTTGCAGAAAGACAAATTCTTTGTATATGAAGAGTACTGTAGCAACCATGAGAAAGCACTCAGACTACTGATGGAATTGAACAAGATCCCAGCAGTGAGAGCATTCCTTCTGGTAAGCACCTTCTCTAGCACTCTTGGCTTGATGTTATGACTTCTTCACTGTACTCATAATAACTCTTTGGTATCCCAGGAACGCCAAGGATTTCTCAGATGTTACCTATTCCAGGTATGCAGCACTCAGGATGGGTAGATATTGAAATCATTGATGAGTTGAGGCTCAGAACTAAGCAGAGCTCTGGTATGAGTGATTTCATTGGAAAAAAGGAAGATTTTTTGTTGTTGTTTTTTTAAGAAAAAGAAGAAACGGAAAATTTGAGCAAACATTGTGAAAGTAGTAATGCAGTGCGTCAGCAGCAGAGCTGTGGCTAGTTCCCGGTGGATCTGATTCCCTGCTCACTTCTCTGACCATCTGCAATTCGCCATCTGCAGACCCACCAGAAAAATGAGGCCTACTTCTGACACCCTTTTCCCCATGAGTCCAGTTGTGGGCAAGAAATGTAGTCTGGATGAATTGTTTTGACTGCGTCATTGCTGCTTGTATCAAAAATGACCAGATTCCCTCTCCGACCCATGGTCTGTGTTGGGAGGGACTGTGGCATACAGCCCTCAATTGCCTCTATGAAGGCTGGGTTTGGAGGAGAAACAATGAGTAGGCAGTACCTTCTGCCCAACTTTCCTTATTTTTCTTTCTTTCTTTTCTTGAATAGTTCTGCTCCTTGCCTTCTGCTTGATTTTTGTGTATTTTATTTTCCTGGCCATGGACAGGCATTTGGAATGGAGTTCACATTAGGTGAGGGACTAATTTGGCGAAGTAGCTTCTTAGTAAATTCTAAGGCTGCCTTTTTCAAAGGATCTGCTTTTCTTTTTTCCTTTCTGCCAAAGGTCTGCTTTTTCCTGATAGAGTACAGCACAAGAAAACTTCTGCATAGATATCTGTCACAAGCAGGGCCAGAGCATTCTTTTAGCCACAAAATATAGGCCTTGGAGGGAGCAACAGGGGCAACCACTTTTGCTAGTGGGTAGTCAGAATCTCTTAGTCATGTCTAAGTTTTAATGAACCTTGTTACACCATTAGTTTGAGTCACCAAAGACCCTTTTCTTGTTCATGAGTTCCTCTGGGTGCTTCTGTTGAGGGAAGCTAATGAGAAAGAGGAGACAAAAGTGCGTGTAAACACCATCCTGCCCAACGTTCAGTGTTGTCCACTTCCACTGGATTGGCAAAAGCCTCCTGTCTGTGTTACTGGCAGCAGCTGGCAAACTGATTACGAGGCACAAAAAGGATGTCACACTGTCTGCCGTGGCTTGCTGCAGCACCTGAATCCAAGAGACTCTTAAAATAGCAGTAAATATGGGAGGAGAGGCTACACTGAAGTGTCTCCTTTTCTGTGGCTGTAATTTCTTCCAGACCTCCCTTCTCCACTGCCTCCTAAAGCCAATGCTATAATGCCACCATGCAGAGAAAGCTGCATTAAAATACAGAGCTTTACTTGTGAGGATAGATTTGGCCTGGTTGCCCCCTCACAGCTGCTGAAGTACAGAATGTGTTTGAAAAATCAGTAAGTGTTAAAGGGCGTTTCTGAGCCCAGAGCTAGAGAGAGGACTGAAAGAAGAGATGGGAAGGACTGAATCACTCGAGACTTGGAAAATTGGACAGGGAGCATTGTGAGCTGGTAGCCAACAACACAGATCTAGAATAGCCTGGGGAAGGGTTATTTTACAGACGATTTTCTGTAAAAATACCAGTTAGGACTAATGAGATTTATGTATGATGTCTGTGAACATTCCTTGAAGAGGAGGATTGTTGAACTACAGCCAAAAACCCACTGAATTTCAGAGTGTGTCTGAACCACAGCACACGTGTCACAGGGGAAAATGTTATCAGAGATGCCCCAAAGCAAGCACATCTTGGCTGAACTGAGTTTAAACTTCAAGTTCTACTGACGAGGCAGGTTTGCAACTGGGGTGATTTTTGGAGCAGAGTTGTCCAGATTCATGGTTGAACATAGGAATGTAGACCAGTTTATCTGAAAGAAATCTGCAGTCCATCTGGCAGCAGCCACTAGGAGAGTCTTCAGGGAAGCACATAAAAAACTTACAGTAGGTCAGTGGTTGTTCATCACACAGAGATTACAGATTATTGTGACAAAATAAGGACAGGTCAAGGACTGGAGATTATTACTTACTTTTTTCGATGTCATACCTAATTCTTATACTCCCTTTCCATGTCAATCCTGAGAAATGAATTTCTGTAATTTACTGAGAAGCTGAGCATCACTTGTTTTGAGGTAGTGTGCACAAATTTATCTGTGAAATGATTCTTCGGGAATGCACAACTCCTCCAAATTTGTATGAACTCATTGCGTGAGTAGTGCAAGGCTTGATCTGTTGCTTTTTCTGTTCTTCAACCTAAAATCTATTTGCCTTGAATTTCTTTGGTGTATTGGTCTAATACTCGTCCCTTTCCTTACTGTGTTTAAACAACACTGGGAGAGCGTTGTGATTTTTCTAGGTAGAGAAATGCCCTTCACCTTCTTTCTGTTTGGAAGTCACAGGGCTTCACAAAATTAATGCTGAAACCCAATTTTTATTTTAATTAATTTTTTTAAAAATAAGCATCAGAATTAATAAAACTTGGTTTCCTTAAATTTCCTCTGGCACCTCCTACCTACAAGGTAGCCTTGCCTGCGTGTCCCATAGCTTTTTCCGGCTGGGCGAGCAGCAACTTGTGTTGCACCCGTTCTGTTTGTCCAGCTGTGCTTAGACATAATGATTTGCCAGAGAATTGGGGATGTGATGCAAATGACTCATGTGTTTCAATTCCACTTTGATTTCCTTCAGATATAAGGGTCGGACCAGAGTTAATTGTATGATTGCTAGTTGGTAGACTTTGGTTTAGCCTTCAAGAGTTTTCTGGACCAACACTGCAAACTTACACAGTGAACAAAGACAAATGGTTGTATCAGTTGTGGGGGGAGGCTGGATTCTTTAGGTAATGATGCATCTAGGATTGCTGATTGTCATTGTTATGACATTTTTCAAGTCCCCAGCTATACAATATTTCTCTGGGAAGATACCTTTCTACGTAAGTGCTGTTATCCACAGCAATTTTGTTTAGCAGATGCACAACTTTGCAGACTTGATGGCTGTATTTCAGTGGTGAATGAAGTCCCATTTCCTCTATCTTAGGGGTGGTAAAGTGCTTTCTGACTGTAATGAGTGTTATAGGGATACAAAATCATGTCAAAGAGCATCTGAAAGCTTTGTGTCTGAGGTAACGTTGTTTTCCTTTTTTGATTATAGGGTTGCATGCTTTTGGGAGGCAGGAAGACGACAGACATTCCACTAGAGGGTTATCTGCTGACTCCAATTCAGAGAATTTGCAAATATCCACTTCTCCTTAAGGTAAACCAAAGAAAGTATTTCTCCGCATGGTTATTTTATTCTTGGAGTGCCTATGCATTTTTTTTTTTAGCCCTGACTCTTGTTGTCGCTGCTGCCTTCCCGGTTTGCCCTTCTAAGAGTTGGATCCTCTCTGAAGAAAAGAGCTTTCTATGGGTACAGTCAAAGAGCTGGCTGATGTTGACAGGCTGCTAAGTCTTGTAATGGTGTGGGTAAACCAGACAGGGTAACTCACTGACTTAGCTAATGCCTTTTGACTTCAGTTCTCTCCAGATGTTTACTAATACTTGTGAGTGCTGTTTTAGCCACATCCTGTAAAGCTGTGTTCAGATAGAATTGCGTCAGTGTTCCGAGGGACTGGATGGCTCTGGGAACTCTGAATGGGATACATCTTTCATCATGAGGTCTCTAGTTTGAATGTGTTCAGGTCAGTAACAATCAAAATCCTGTATCATCTGACAGCTGTTGGCGGCTTTTTGAAAACTGGTTGTCTTAGACAAGTTCCCGATGGACGGGTGTCATTGCTGAAATGACTGCTGCAATTGGCGCTAATTGGCTGCCTTGCTAGTGTTTTTACTGTGGGAGCTAAAGAATCAAAGACCTAAAAAGAGCTAACTTGCCTCTCATCCCTTTGGGTCAGGGCTGGGTCATATGCCTGGTGGGGACAAGGAGAGAGAACAGGGAAAAGCAGTTTCTGGGATACCTTGCATCACTGGTGGCCTTGACTAGCAACCATTGATCTTCAGTGATGTCAGTCTCTTTCTCAGTCAGATTAACATTACATTTACTAAAAGAAAGTTAGTTAGTAAAAATATAAGCATTTGCCTCATATTTTGAAAGAAAAGTGTCTTCCTGAGTTGTGGAAAAAAGGGAGAATTCTGTGATGAGCTGGCTCTCTTGGTCACAGGCTTATCACACCAGTCTGCTGTATGTCATGGAAAGCAATTGCAATGCTGAGTCCATACATTCAGCATGATTAAAGGTTTTCCTAGCTGCAAGCTGGTTAGCTCAGTACTGATTTGTTGTTCCTTTTGCAATTGTTTTATCTGGTAAATGTTTATTTTTTTTCATCCAACGGGATCTTTCAGAGACGAATTTTCAAAATACGTCTTTCCTACAGGTGGAGTCAATCTGTTGTCTGTGCAGCTGTGCACAAACCCACCTTATAGCAGACATTCACACACCATTCCTTATGGACCTAGCTACTGAGATTTATGTGTATATAGCCATTCTATCAGTCCAGTCAATGTATCAATGAGTTCACTTACAGTTTGAACAAAATGCGCACAGAATTTAGGTGCATAGCAGGAGCAGCTACTGTGTGAGAATACCATGACCATTTCTTCCTCGGTATTAATAATAATCAAGACAGGGCAAGGACGCCTAGATCAGGAAAGCACATAATTGACTCCGGCTCTGATTTATCTTCAGAGAGGACAGGTTGTGTAGACATAACTGAAAACCTAACGATGCCTCAGTTTAAGGCCACTGTGTTTACTTGAGGTTAGTATGGAGAGAATTTGGTGCCTATTCAGTCCGTCAATGTGCGCGATGACTGTGAGCAACATCCGTGTGTGCAGAAAGGGGGTTACTGTGGCATCTGATAAGGTAAATGAGTGGGGGGATGGGAACCTTAAAATATTCGTTCCTGACCAAGACCTGATAATGTGTGTTTTCTTGTGTTCACTTTGTGGTGTGTTCTGTGGTTATTATCTAGCTGTGTGTTCAAGACTGAAAATCAGAGATTGTTTTGGTTCCTTACAGAGATCCCTTTTCTATTTTCCAAGATACTTTAACCAGGGGAAATAAAATTTTGAACCGGTCTCTGTGTTTGTACCATTGCTAAAAGATGAAGCGTTCCTCTCCTGCAGATTTCATGTTGTGTGAAGGGAGTCATTAATGGGTGCAGAGCTTGTTTATTCCATGTTCATCCAACCAGAGTGGTCAATATCAGGTGTACTCTTGCTATGCTTATCTAAAAATTATCTTTAACCAGTTTTATCCTAGTTTTTAACGAACTTTTCGTACTAAAAGCTCACTGTCAGCAGTTTACATTTAGTAAATTTTGCTCTGTGTCTTTGACAAGCTTGAAGTAGCTCTGAAGTCAGTGTGGTTTCATGTATCAGACCCAACGACTCGGTAGGAGGACCACCAGTCATTTGTCAAGCACACTCGGGGGATGTGAACTGTAAGACATGCCCATGGCTGTCTTAAAGAACTCCTTACATTTCTTCTGTACCTCAGTGCCTCTTGTTTTTCTCTTTTTAGTATGACTTTAGTATGACTTCGTTGCTGAATCACTTGTTGCTGATTAGACCTGCTGAATTACTAAGCTTTTTTGGAAAACATGATTATGAGTGGTAGACTTCAATAAGTTTGGATAATCTGCAGACTTTTTATCTATTGACAGAAGCTTGACTTGCAAATTAAAATCTCTGTTCTGTTTTAAAAGCTCGTCAAAATATTAGAACGGCAGAACCTACAATACTACACATTTTCCTGAATTCTCAGGGCTTTTACTTAAATGCCATTCTGGCTACAGAAACACAGCTAAAAGAAACGCACACCTTTTTATTGCAAGGTAGTTGCATCATCAATGCAGTGACATTTTAATATTCCTCAGCTTGAATCTTCCCATTCCTCTGTACCATTCTAAGGCTAATCTTTCGGAAGGTGTGGGGCTCTATATCAGGCGTGGTAAGAGCTACAAATCAACCAGTTTGTTCTACTTTTCTTAAAGAATTTGTTTTGCAGGGGATTAGTAAACAGAACACCAGAACATAGTAAATATTTCTAAACTGTAATTTAAATATTTTCAAGTTCAATGGTAACTGAAGTCATTGGGCTCTGGAGATAAAATACTGGTCTGTGGAAATAAACTGGTGGTTTCCACTTTCTCACATGTGTGCAGTGGCACAAACCTCCATTTGAAAGCCAAAACCAAGACCAGCAAGCCTGAGACTGGAACAGCATTTCTTGCCTTCAAGTCACAGTGGGTGAATAAAGATAAATTTGTCCTCTGATGCCAACACTGTGCTCACCTTCTGCGGTGAACCCAGACCCACGTGTCCATCTCGAACAAATAGCCGTGGCGGGAGCGAATGGGAAGAGCTGTGACGAGGTGTCTCATGATGTTGCATTCCCTTTTCCTATGGATTTCTTTTTGTATACAGGCTAATATAAGTCACACACAGTTCACTACTTGAAATTTCCTGGACAGGAAATAGAAGTTTTAAGAAAAAGCTGAGGGGAATTTCGTTTTGGTTAGGCAACAAATCCACCTCAGTCAGTGAGCTTGTGCCATTGCTAGGGGTTGCTCAGCTCAGAAAATATCTGTTTGTTAGGAAACGTTATTAATGCTCAGAGGTAATGAATTCATAGTGAATAACGTGTATCACCTTCAAGACTTGTTTGATACTTGCTAGCACAAAATTACCATAGCGGACACAAATATTTCAGACATCAGAACAGCTAAGGGAAAATACAAGCTGATTCTGTTAGTGCTGACCAGGAAAATGCAGCTCTCGGAGCAAGGAACGAGTTGATTTAAAAATAACGCAACCGTCAAATTAAGTGTTTGTTCTCCCTTTGCTACTGAACTGCAGTTATTGCTCCTGAAATAGCTGGTTTGTGTTCCTGGGAATTGGATCTTATTTTATCTAATTCCCAGGGCAAACAGATACTATTGTATTCCAACTGATTAGAAAAGTCATAGACCAGAGCTATCCCACTTTCCTCTTTGTTTTTAGCAAGAGTCTGTGAACATCCAGATATTCTGGTAACTTTCATGTGACCTTGTTACAGCATAAATATTTAGCATAGGTAAGTAGTTAGGCTTGATAAAGATAGTATGAACAAAGTAATTCAGAGTTTCTGTGTTTGAAAGTCAACCTAAATAATAGGATAAAAGGCACATATTTAAAATGCTATAACTTTTTTATTAATACCATATGTGAGTATTCTTCCAAATATTAACATCTAGCGTGGAGATAATTTGGATTACTTAATTAGGAACAATACACAGGAATATATCCAAGTGCAGATACACTTTAAGCATATATTACCAATTATTTCTAATAACAGGTATGGCATCCTGCAATTAGTGGTCTTATGTTTTATCATCCTCTCGTGAAGCTATTTGGTTTTTTGAACTAACAAATGGTGTAGACAGAACAATGATACAAATGATGATGATTGATAAATTCCACTTTTGTTTAGTTTCTGTTTTTTCATGATCTTGGAGTAGCTGACTGTAACAGGTTGTTTGTCTAATTTGCAAGCATTGTATAGGAGTGAGAGGGTGGCACTCAAATCTAGCCGTGGTGTCTTGTCTCTGTGCAAATAGAGAAGTAATGATATTATTATTTTTCTCCCTAATACAGTTTTTGTCTCCTTCAGGCAACATGCAAGAAAATTAGTCTAGAACTTGTTGACCAGTAAATCAGTTTTAGCCCCAAACTAAAAGCTCTCTGATGTGAGCTCTACTCCTTTTTCTTGCTGTGAAACTTCAGTAGATGATCTGAAGTCTATTTGCGGGTGTAGGAGTTCTGAATATTCGTTAGCAATGAGCTTCATTATAAAATTTCTTTAAAAGTGAGAAAGGGGCTTGGTCTAGGCTTGAGCAAAACAAAACAGTGCTTGCAGTGATGAGCGTTACCATTTGGTAAGAAGAAAAGAAGTAAAGGCAAATGCTGCACAGACCTTGAAAGCATGTACTGTGTGAGTGACTTAAAACTCCAGTGTGTGTAGGTAGACTGGAAAGCTTACAGAGGAAATATTTCTAACAGAACGTTTTGGTTTAAAGCAGCTCTGTCTCATCAATAGTAATTGTATGACTCTATTAATTAGTCTGAACCATACTACTTAAGAGTAGAAGCAGCTGGTGTGTAAACCAATATGAACAAAAATAGCCTTTTTCCCTTCATAAAGCGCATTTCAGGAAGAAAACCCCAGGGGAGTGGTGATCATGAGTTAATCACGCCATTGGGGGTGGGGATTAGGAGCAGTGATTGCTGTCTCTTTCCCCTCAGCACAGGAGGAATGTTCGGCACATGACAGCCGCACCCCTAGCGGATACTGATAGCCCAGTGCTGTCACTGAGGTTGTTTCATGTCTGTCATCTTAAGGAGTTGCTCAGACTCCAGCCAGAAATGCACATTCCATCTCTGATCCTTTAAAATATCTCGTGATGGACACAACTCCATGGACGGTTTAGGGCAGTACTTCTGTATTGTGTCATGTGCTAGAGGGCTTCTTGGCCCTAGGAGGGAAAGGAAAACCTGGATGCAAAAAAGCTGAGTGACCAGATCTGGAATTCTCTTGAAAGGTAAAGCCCAAGAGCGAGGCACACACAGGCCTTGGAAAGGGAAAGATGGCAAGGATGAAGAAACGGTAACTCGCTGCCTCCCTCTTCTCCCTCTCCATTTCTCTCAGAGCTATTTAAGGAACCTTCTAACTGGCCATAATCGAATATATTTAATCTTTGATTTTGGTTCCTCTCCCCCCAAGAAAAGTGCTGTTGCTCCTAGATTCATGACATTGGTTGAAATGCAACTCTCTGTGGTACATAAAATTTATATATACCCTACAGATTTGTAAGGAACACTGCCAATTTATAAATCATATTCTGCCTTCCATACTTTTCATATGTAATTGCAAATAACTGGTAATATTTATAAAACTGGAAACATATTTTTGTTACTTTTAAATTTAGCATGTGTCATAGATTTGATGGCACATTGAATATAAACTGTTATTTATTGTTGCTTGTCTAGTCTTTACCCTGCAGAAATGCTGACATAAATTACAAATGTCAAAGATATACAGAACAACAAAAAAACCCATGCTGTGATTGGCAGGTATACGGTTAGAGCATGGTGTAACACTTATTTTCTGGTTAGTTTAAGTGGAAAATAAATTTTAATACAGTCAAATATTAAGAACTGTAAAGTACAAATATAAATATAAAACATGCACAGAAAGGTGTTTTATATATATTTAAAGGCACATTTGGAGCTGAACTGTGTATTAACACAACTTTTTGAACTGATAAGCAGAGAAATCTGTTATCTTTTTATCTCTGTAATCCTGTGGTGCTCCATAGATAACCAATGGACATATCTCGGAAACCGTGTTTTATATATGCACCGGTTTGTACTCTGAGGTGAGGCAGCCTGGCAAGCACTGATTTGCACTAGTCACTGCGCAATATTAATGTTCGTTGGGCAAAATCCATGTTAAGCCACTCAGGAGTATAAAGATTGGAGGAAGGCATTTTTAAAATATAGACCCTTGTAAACTTCAGCTGCCAAACATGTGTTTGGTTGTCAGATTTAAGTACACAAACAGTCATTTTTGTGTGGCAAGGAAGGACATGGGGAAGGATGACACAGACTTCTTTTTTTAAAAAAGATCAGTTAAACAGAATAACATCCTTTTTTCTAGGAAATACTGAAATTGTGTTTACATTTAAAAAACCTCTAGTTTCCTCTACCTGTCTGCATTGTTTGCTCATCATCCGTCTCGCCACTTCTTTGCATCTTCCTGTGTTATATACTTTTCGCTGAGTTCTCTCCTCATAGGGTGGCTTGATTTTTTTGGTTTTTTGGTGGTTTATTTAGTGTGTTGGTTTTCTTGGGGCTGGGCACAATTAATAAATAAACAAATATATGAGTAGCTGATACATCTTATACGATTTAGTCCTTATATTTAGATTCTGTCACATTTAGAACTCTTTCAGTGTTAAGCTATTTAAAGCTGCAACTGAGATTGAAAGACTTATGATAGGGAATACCTCAGCGACTTCCCCTGCCCTGGGCCCCCAGAAAAAGAAGAGAAAAAGGTCAGAAGATAATGGTGATGATGCTAGAGGCCGTGAAAAACACTAGCTTTTGTTTTCCACTGCTGGTTAGTCTGAAGGACTGTAGCCAGAAAGTAGATGTGTTTAGTGAATTACTTTAAGAAACTCTTTGCAAGGAATAGTTTTCTGCAGGTGGCAACAACCTCCCTTTCTGACCCTACTAGTGCATGAGTTGCAACATATAAGAGAGTAATTCCAGACAACAATATGTGAGCTTTGTGGATGGCAAGACAGTCATACCCAAGGCTTGCCATCTGGTCTGTCTCTCAGATGCCTTTCAAAATGTTGTCAAATGCTCTCAGAGTTTACACGTCATAAATCTGTCACTAAAATAAGAAAGTACCCAGAGCACCCTGACTGTGTTTCAGAAGTGCTCGGCTCTGCTCTTTTGGAGAAGGACGCAGCATGGCCTTTGGGCGCCTTAAGACAAGGCGGAGGTGGGACAAGTTCTCCCACTGTTGGTGCTACTTACGCTGTTGAGGCAACTGACTGCCCCAGCTGGCCCCTCCCTGCCTTTTCCAGCCTCCTCTCCTGCTCCCCAGGCGGAGCTGCTGGCAGCTTGCAGGAGTGGAGAACATGCTGCTTTTATTGCAGCAAAGGCCTGCTCTGAATGAAGAGTTTTTTCTTTGTGTCTCGGTGATATTTCAGAAGGGGGTGTTCAGACAGTGCTAGTGTATACGTATCTGTTTCCAGCGCAGCATGGGTGACACTTGAGCTGTGGAACTTCATTGATTTTTAATGAGAGTCATGTAGCAAAAGTTCTGCACTGTGTTGTGGAAGCATGGAGCAGAGTCTAGTGCAATATGTCTCTCCTGCTTTTTCTTTTTGAACACTTGCTTTCCTTGGCATTTGGCAAACGTGGAGTAAAAAATTCCATAGGATATTTAATTTGGGATATCAACTGACCTCTGCAGCAGCCAGTCTCTTCGTCCTGTGCGTTCCTCACTCTGTAAGTCAACCAAGAGTTTTAGATCCTCCTCACTGTTAATGGAGTTCCCAGCTGTCAGCACATTACCCATCTCCTCTGTCATCCATCTGACAAGTGCCATTGTCGTTCTCCATTTACAGTTTTTTCTGAAAACACAAATCATACCTATGAGTAAATTCTCAAAATACCAAATATATGCAATGAATGGAACAGCTGTGTTTCCCTGGACAAACATCAAAATTCCTGTCCTTTCATTTGGGCTTTCTGTGGGAGGGAGAGCCTGTCCCATTGCCTTATTTTGATTCTCATGAGATCTGCTTCTTGTGTTATTTAAAGGAGTCTCAGTGGCCAAGCAGTCTGATCTCAAGACACAGATATCACTTTAAAAGGTTCTGCTAAACCAAGACGTTAATAAATAGATAATTAAAATACTTTGCACTTCGGTAACACTGAGTCTCAAGACAGTTTACTAGTGCTCCAACCAGTTTGAGGAAGCAGAGGGGAAGCACTGAGAAGGTCTGTGCAAAGAAAGAAATAAATGTGCGCTACATTCTGGCTTCCTCCTTTCAAATATGCCTTCCACTTTTGCTGATATCTGGGCACCTCACAGTCTAATTATTTATTCTACAGTTACTCCTGCTAGCAGAAAAATACAATTAGATATGCACAAAGTCATCAAGTGCTAAAGACGGCTTCTGCCTAAAGAACCTTGTAGAGCAGATCTGTGACTCAACACTAGGACGGAAAAAATTCCTTGAATGAGCAGCTCACAGTGTCTGGATTAGCAAAATAGTTGGATTAGCAGCTACTGTAGTCACTATAAATTAATGCAGGCTTCAGCAGAACTTGAACTTCAGCCCACATCCCTCCACTCTCTGACAGGCCATGTAACCTGAGCCTGGAAGTACCAGTTAATTTGATATAGAAGTTGTGTCTGGACCTACGTCAGGTCAGGAGCAGTGCTCGTGTTACAGGTTGTGCGGCCAACTCGGGCAAGGCAAGCCCCAGGAGTACTTGGCATAGTACCTGAGATCAGAGTATGTGAGCACCGAGCAAGGCAGCTTCGCACAAAGATCTTTAATGCCAATGTGACAAAATTTTGTGTGGTGAAGAGACATTTGCTGAGGGTAACATGCTGATGTGGGGAAGCAAAAGACAATCAGACCATGACAGACACTCGGGGATTGTAGACACTTACCTTGGATGAACAACTGTAATGGGCTGTCTTTGCTCTTAGTTGTGGGAAATATGAATTGAAACAATTTAACTACATTCAGACCACAGTGTTTTGTGGGCTTTCTGGCTCTAGTCAAACTCATTCTTGTGTCTCAGGCAAAATGATGCAATTCGACAACAGTTTGCCGTTTAGACATAGGACTTTAAAACAACCAAATAACATGTTGAGGCAAAACAGAACATAGTGAGGAAGTTAAATATTCCAGACAATCTAAAAATGTGGGTCTTAAACACTGAATTATGTATCAAGATGAAATTACCAGGCTTAGTTAAGCTTTCTTTAATGTATATTTTATCCAATTGTAGCTGACTATAAAATACTATTGGTCTAAAAAATGATTAATTGTGAGTTGACTGTCCTTTTGCCCAACTGGTTAATATTGTCAGATCCCAAGTTTTCCCACTGCTGTTTTTCAGCGAGTAGTGTTTAACTGGGCTGTTGTGCACTGGACCAAGTGAAGCACAGTCTCATAGGAACTTCTTCAGAGCGGAGACACTGTTTGTCCTGAGGGTGACCTCTCCAGTCAAAACATGTGCCCCAACCTCCTAAACACAGTCCAGGGGAAGATTTCCTTTCAGGTGTTGGTGCTCCCAGGGCTCTTTCTCACATATTTTTCTTCTCTGCCCTACTGCATTTTGCCCTTTCTTAAACGCATTTTTGCAGAGGCACTGCTGGCTTTTCTGACAGGCTCATCTGGTTCCTGTGGGTTTATTGTGGAACTGGCTCGGGGCAGCCCTCGCTCCCCCCGGCCAGCCCCTGGGTACAGACACCCTGTGCCCTGAGGTATCTGAGTTAGGAGAGGTGCTGCACTGGAATCCCTCTTTGGTCAGTGGAAAGAGACAGGCTTCTCATGAAGGCTGTTCCTCTGTGAGGTGAATCTGATTTGGTCTTTGGTTACACTTTTCTGGTTATAGATCCAAACAGCTTGGGTTCTAGAGCTTCATGCGGCTTGGGATTTTAATCTACACTTGATCATTTCTGTAAGTACTGCGAGTGGGGTATACAGCCCAGCATTATTCCCTTAAGGCTAGAGTTCGTGGAAAACACCAAGTCATAATGGTAAGAGCCGCTATAGTCAGAATTTTTACCTGATGCAAGGAGCCCTATCTAGCATCACTGAGAAACTTGATATGTGTTGCTGGGGCTGGTACAGCATCCAAACCATGGCTAGATCAACAGCCCATCATGTGTCTTTGAAATAGATAGTGTGCTTTTTATGTATTCTTTTAATTTATTTGGCCTTGGTTCACATGAGAACCAAACATGTGACACAGCAAAACAGATTTGGCTTGAGCTCGCTTAATTTGGTGTATTTAATATGAAGGATTACTTCCTTTATTTAGCAGCATTCATTTAAAATGGCAACCCTGCACAGATGAAGAACAGAGAACAGCATCTACAGTAATGTGTTCACAACTTGTTTTTAATTTTGCGGTGGTTCTGGTGTTGTTCTATGGCATCACACGCTAACGATTTTGCCTTTCCATGAACTGCTTCGAAGTTTACATTGCATGTTTTCTTCTTTTTTTAAAAGGAATTAGCTAAGAGGACTCCCTCTAAGCATCCTGATCACCCAGCTGTCCAGAATGCATTGCAGGCAATGAAGACAGTCTGCACCAACATCAATGAGACCAAGAGACAGATGGAGAAATTGGAAGCCCTGGAACAGTTGCAGTCCCACATTGAAGGATGGGAGGTATGATGCAGGACGAGCAGCCTACCTGGAGGCAGTTTAATGGGCTAAAGTGTAGTGACTCATGCTGTGTACAAGGATTTCTGTTTCTTACGTGTTTTGTAAATGATCTTGAAGGTGTGGGTGGCATCACTCTGAGTTTAGAATCTAGTGTTTATTTTGGTAGTTCAGGCTGAAGCTAAATTGTAGCAGAACAAATGGATTATGAAAGAAAGAATGGTGTTAGAGCTAGAATGGACTGTAATTTGAAATGGGTAGATCTCATGTGAAAGATAAATAAGCCCAGAGGATGAAATCAGGATGAGTCTAAGTAACAGAAGTTTCTCTTGCCCCTCCTGTAAGCTTTTAGCTTTGAAAATTAGCTCATTTAGCTTCATACAGATGTCCTCTATAAAAGATTAGATTATCAAGATTTTGATTAGCAAGCAACTGGTATATTTGTGTTTGCTCCAGTTAAATTAGTCATGGATGTTTTTGTAGAGACGTGTTTATCAGTAGGTGCATATAGCACTTACTATGGAAGCGCAGAAGATAAGAGAGGGAGAAAACAAGGATATGAAGCTTGCGTGAAGAAGGGGAAATCTGGAAATAGAGTCACTCGGTAGAAATGCTGGAACGTCAGACTGGTGTGCAAAGCATTGGCAGCTTACCTTGGGATGACTTCAGTTGAGGCCCTTGAATCAGTGAAGTTGGAAGCCTCTGGGAGCTGCCCTGCAGGGAGGCAGTGGTGTTAAATGGTCGCATGGAGAGTTTGGCGTCGGTGTTTAGTGAGACTGACATTTAAAGTGTCGAGGCTGATCCCTGCCAGCTGAGGATTTCTTAGCTGAGGACATTTTGTTAGAGGTCATGTAAACTTCCTCGTGTTCGGACTCTTGGGTGCTCTCCATGACTCTCTTTTGGGTTGTTTTTTTATCATTCGTGTATGTTTTAAACCTTGCTTGCTTGCTCCCTGGAGGATGTTCTTGGCATCCAGCTAAAGACATGAGAACAACTCAGATACCCAGCTGTGTAATTTTTGGATAACAAGCTTAGCAAACAAAGTTATACAGTGTTCTATATAGCAAGATTTGTAGAAGCATTTAAAACCATTTCAGGTTCAATACAACTCATGGATCATCTAGCCAAGAAGCTTAATTTGATCCAAGAGGCTTCATTAGATCTCTGGAGTCCTAAGCATTATTATTAAAGTGTCTGTGATACTACAAATGAAGTGGTGCCCAAACTTATTGCCTTTTTTTTTTTTTTAGGGTTTAACTTATCTATAGCAACATTCTGGGGCCAAAAATACTTTCAGATTTGTTTGTATACACTATTTTGTAACAAAGTTGCCTAAGTCACTCAGCTCAAAATTTCAAAAGGAAAGAAGTATTTTTCTCTTCCCAGTAAGCTATGGAACATTTCTAAATTATTGTAACAACATATTAAAAGAAGGAAAACTGGCTTCATACATCACAAATATAAGCCAATGCTCAACATGATGGCCTTTTTTTAGTTCTATACATGTAAAGAAGTTTGAAACTGATAGTTTGTTTCCACACTACTAGGGGACTTAAAAATTACTACTCTTAAGCTAGGTGCTATGTTTGTAAATAACTGATTTTAGTTCTTTCAGATGTGTTTCACAGTTTATTCCTAATGAGAAGAGCTCTGAACTTCTATCTGTGGAAAGCTGCACTTGCTGAATTAAACAAATCTTTAGTTTAAGAATGCATTGCTATAAGCCACAGAGATAGCTGTAGGAGGAAGTCTGTCAGGCAAATTTATACTATTTTTTGTTTGTCTGATGGTAGTTCTGTGAAAGAGTATTTCCCTTTTCTGATAGCATGGGTGTGGATTCTGAAGCATTGGTGCACTATATATACAATTATATAGTAATTTGACAAGGCTTACAGCTTCCAGCTGCTTTAATCCCAGGCATCTAGATTGCCAAAAAGAAGTGAAGATCAGCTTATTTATGATCAAGTATTTTACGATTATAAGGGATGTAGCCTGAAACTGGGAAATGTGGAAGCAGCAGTTAATCTGTTCACATGATTTAGAACAGGCTCTACGTTGCGTGCAGTTTCTGTTTAACCAGTTTCAGTGGTTTCTAGGACTTCATTTCCTGCCAACTGTCCCAATGGACCATCCCTGGCCATCAGTGCCACCCTCAGTATCTGCAACATGAAGAACAAGTAACATCATTTTGCTTCTGCAGAACCTCCTCTTCTTGCTCTTGAGGTCATCTGTAACTTCACCAAGAGCAGTAATTGTTTTTGAGAGCAATTTCCTCAATTCAGTGGATTTTTTCTTCAACATCTCCACCCACCAATCTGTGTCCCCTCTCTAATACAGCTGTCACTATCATTATCGTGCTAAGCATACACTGGCATCATAGAATCCTAAAATGATTTGGGTTGGAAGGGACCTTAACGATCATCTAGTTGCAACCCCCCTGCCATGACCGAGTCCCAAACCGGGAAGCAGCTGAAGGCCTGCAGCTTAATCAGAGGTCTGCTCATCAAAATGAGCTCTGCTCAGATTCATTCTTTCGGAATGCACAGAATCCTTGTGGATGTATGTTATGGATTAGTCTCAGGGAGGTCAGTTTGATTCTGGTTAATCCTCCTGGAAAACAAAATTAGCTTAAAAAAAAGGAGAAAGAAAAGTGGAGGATTCATAGGACGACCAACTTTTGAATACAGTGTTTTTGTGTGCTTAGTGAAGAACAAGTTAATATACTTTTTCTGTTAATCATATATGGATCTTTCTGTGGGGAGAGCTCCTCCTCATGAATTCTTATGAATAATTTTTACTGAACAATTGCTACATATCCCCAAATTCTCCCAGTCTGAAATGCCTAGGGAAGCAAAATTCCCATCACAGAACAGGTAAGTTCTACGATTTGTATTAGTGCTTGGACAGATCAGTCATTTTATAATTGATTGTAATTTGCAACTCTACCAGCTATGATGTTTTCTTCTTCTTTAGTGTTTTGTTTCTTGCTTTCCTCTTGCAGCTTGGTGTCACGTAGAAAGGTGAAAAATTCTGTGTTGTATCTGAAAATATCAAATGAACCTTCTTACTCTTTTTCTTACTATTGAAAAACCTTTCAAAGTGGTGTAAACGGGGAGTATCTAGGTCTACAGCAAACAGGAAATGCATCAACAGCATTTAGATACCATCATGATGGGCCTGATGGAAAAATAAAGATTCTTAGATATTAAGGCGAGAAGCAACCGTTGCAATCATTCGCTTTCCTTCCTGCACAAAAATAGGCCAGATAATTTTACCCGGTGATTCTCGTGTCGGTAAAAGATTGACTTTGGTTACTGATATCGCTGTGCTCATTGCTTCTGCTATCTTTGGGTATCTTTTGGAAAATTAAGTATTTGATGTTGAGGTGCTCTGAAACCTTGATTTCTCCACGGGCAAACCATGTCAGGAGCGTGCTTTTATGTTGTACAGTCAATTGGTTTCTAGTCCTATTTGTGTTCGAGCTAGTAGGACTTTGGGGTCATAATTCTGAGATACAGTGATTTCTCCTGGAGCTAGTCGTGTTCAAAAAGTCATTTTCAAAATAAAAAATGCTTATTTCTGGACATGAATTAACTCTTTCTATAGAATGGAACTAGCTGGTTCCTGCGCCATTCTGTCCAGAATGTACAGAAATGGTATGTGGAACACAAATTGGTATTGCATACGTGGCAGCCTTTAAAGAGTTGCTGCTTCCTTGTTAATGAAAAGCAAGACATGGAGAGCACAGCTGGCAAGGTTCCATTTAGAAAACAATGTAATCAGAGCTTCATTCACACCTTTTGAGTTGTGACTGCCTTGCATTTAGAAAGACTGATTACAATTCAGTGATTTCCCCTGAATAGCTTGATGGAGCAGACTGTGCCTTCCTCAAAAAAAAAAATCCCCCCTAAAAATCACTCATGCAGTGTTGAAACTCATCGCAACATCTTTCTGGGGTGACTTTCTAGCTTGAGCTGGATTTCTTGTGTGTTCATAGAGGTGTCTTCGGTTTCTTCTAGTGGGATGAAGTGTGTTTTACAAAGTTTTTCTGTTATTTGTGAATATAGGATTAATGGACCTTTGGAAATGAAGCCGTTTGGTTGCTGATGAGTATCTTGCAGTCCAAAGTCAGTTCTCTTTTCCTGTAAGACTCAAGGCAGTGTGTCATATAATCTTTTCTACTTCTTTATCTGCATGCTGACCATGGAAGGAAGCTGCTGTTACCCAAAGTTGTGCTTCCTCTCAACTCAAAGAGAAATGCAAAAAAATAATAAGTGATCCAGAACTGGGTGGTAAATATTTCCAGGGCCTCAGGGTGCTTTTCAGAAAAGGGATCTTTATGATTCAGTGCTCTTGCACTTTCAGTGTAATACTAGATCAAGGAATTTAGTGCTGGTGCCCAAGGTTTAGCCAAACCATCTTGTTTGGTCAGCGGGACAGTTGAGGAGCAGATTCGCAGTCGTGTGCCTGCAGAATGTAGGGACACAGGGAGTTTGCCTGTCCTGAGAGCAGCCGGGCACAGTCTATAGTTGCTTTTCATTTGGGCCCACCTGCTCTGCTCCCAAAGGGCCCTGTTTAAAGGGCTGTGCGTTTGCTTTTCCTAGGAGTAATCTCAGTAACAGTTTGGGGATTGGATGTTTCATCTGCTGTGGCTTTCAGCTTCTGGGCATCCTGGTAGGCAGAGGCATCTGGCGCACCCAGCTCAGGTACCTCCCTGGCTGGTGCACGTAATGCCTTGCACACAGCGTCCGGGACCGATTGCCATGGCTGCATTTCTGACTTGGGTGTGATGGTTAGAACTCCAGAAGGGAGACCATCTGCGTATACTTCTGACAAAGAGTTCAAGAGACATATAACCACTGGGGTAACTTTGCAGAGATGTTTAACAGTGACGTACATCAGTATCAGAGCTACAATGTCAGGGAAATATGACTATTCTTTTATAAAGCATTCCTAAAGTCATAGCTTGTGATATTTGCAGTGATGGCTCACGGTATGAAAGGAAGACTAATGGTCTTGAGAGACTCCCAATACAGCTGCTTTGAGAGTGAAAGATTTCTACAGGAAAAAGTCTCCTGGAGTTTAGTAGGGAAAATTTACTGTAGTGTATGAGGACTCCAAAAAAATCAGTCATCCGGAGAAACATGATGTATTTAGCCACATTAAGAAATTGATCACTTCCTCCTTATGAGTGCATCAGTTATTTCCCAGTTTAATGACATGCAGATAAAATAACAGTGTTTTAGTAAAAACACTTTATTGTGCACATGCAAAAAAAAAGCTAAAAATAAGCAATATCTATTCTGTGTTTCAGGGGTCAAATCTGACAGATATCTGCACACAGCTCTTACTCCAAGGGACTTTGTTAAAAATCTCAGCCGGAAACATCCAGGAGAGAATGTTCTTTCTATTTGATAATCTACTGGTCTATTGCAAGAGGAAATCCAGGTGAGTCCTCCTCTCTCTACAGTTTTATAATGGGCCTATTCAGAAGTTTTGTAAGTAGAAAGTGCGATCAATTAGTGATCCCTCATTGTATTCCCTGTTGCTCTATAGGGCTGAGTCATAGCTGTGACTTCCCTCTGGTTTTGACTGTCGCTATTTAGACTGTACGAGAAAGAAGTCTCTATATGGTAGGGTAAATGTGCCAGATAGTAATGGGGTTCCCACCCTGAGAAGCGCACAGTCCAAAGACAGAAGTTGATACAGTGCAGAAAAAACACAGAGTGAGTTCTTACAGCTGGAAAGCTTCCCAGAGCAGATGGGTCTCCAGGAGCGATGTGAAGAAGAAGATCTTGCCAACTTTCATTGTGAGGTTATTCCAAGCAGAAGAGGGTGATGTGAAAAATGATATAAACTCAAGAAATGGGAAAATAGAAGCCTAAGCAGACATTGAATAGATACAGGGCGCAGAGGAGTGAGGAAGAGGAAGAGATTAGCCTTGGCAGTGCGGAAGGCATTTTGCTTCTGCAGCAGTTATGCTGCATTTCAGTTCTAACCTTTTCATCCACACAGCTCCAGTCTCTTGCTTGTATCTTGGTCTTTTCTGAATTTACAATGTATTTTCTACACTCCAGATTCTCCTCCATCCTTTCCTATAATACCCTCCCCTTTCTTCAAGTCATGCTTCTTTACTGGGGATGGCCAAGTAAAATGGCCAACCCACTTAGAAATTCTCAAAACCCAAAGTCTTCTCTCCAAAGAAAATTTTTATATCTCAAAATTTGAGTTTATTTCCCAATTTTTCATACAATGGAAGTTTTGGAACGATTAAGCTGGGAAAAAATTATATATGAGGCTTTTTATGTGGTTAAGACTGAAACTATACAATATCCATACAAATTATTAGGTGAAATTTGCATTAGACATTATTATAATGTAATATAAACATTACACAATTTAATCCTATGTGGCTTTAAAAATTATCTAACTGAAGCATTCTGACTGTGTTGAAATAAAGCAAGCAAGGTGAAACAAATTTGTGTGTTTTCTAACAGAAAATTATTCCTTAATAAATAAATAAATGTGAATGTGATATCTAATGTTTTACTTCTTCAGAGCTCTTAGAAACTGGCTTTCTAGTCCTGTTTGTTGTAGAGGTTAGCCTAGCCCCTCCTGCACTGTCCAGGCATTTTTCCCAGAATACTAAGATTTAGAAAACAAAATGTTCTACTGCCTTTTAAGCAACTCTGTGTTTTTGTACAGAAGACGTTACTGAGCTACTCTGTAGTTTGGCTTGAATTTGGAGGAGGCTGCTGTAACACTTTGATTTTCCCTAAGGATTGACATTGTTTATCTTTGTCTAATAATGTAGGTTGAACTGATGAAATGTCCAGAATCTAATTTTCATTAAAAAGCACAGTGTTTTAAGTCTGCTGGGAATTGACCAATGTAAAAGATATATTTAGGGATCACTGAGTGGCTTTAATTTTGGATATTTTTCCTGCCTAGCTGCTATTTATAATTTGTCCAACTGCTTGGCAAAAAACTGGTAGTGGGACACAGATTTTGAAAAAATAGCCACACCAAAAATCTCTGTCTGTCTGCCCCTAATTTGAAACGGAGTGACTTGGTTCTCGTCTTATGCTGTGCTTATCTTAGAGAAGTCACTGGAGTTTTTCTTGATTGAGAAGTGCAATCAGCATTCAGGCCTCAGTATTTGATAAGTAGTCAACAGTGGAGCCATTTGAATTTGGGCATCATCTCTTTTCACAATAGCATTAATTAGGAGTAATGTTGGTGAGACCAGTTTAAGATGTGTTTAGAATCAGAATTAGATCTGTGATTTTAGATCTAAGACTGTAATCTTGTCTTTTGCAGGAGCCTAGGGATATCTGACAAACTGATGACGTAGATTTTCAGGCCTGAGTGTAGTTTTGAATTTTTAGCAGGATCGTGGACTGCTGTTTAAATTTCATCCTAATGTCAGGAACAATATGTTTCACGTGGGGAAATAGGCTGAGTGTTTAAAGGGTTTCACTAAGTCTGCCAGGACGGTTCTTTTGACTCCAGCAGTCATCTTTAGGAAATGATCTAATAGCTCCAAGATCTCAGTTCCTGTCAGCCAGATTTGGATGTAAATAAATGGTCATCAATAAATGTGCGTTTGTCACTGGAGTTGTAAAAGAAAAAATCGTTCAGAAAAACTTGGTGATTCTCCTCTCACTTCAGTTTATCACAGATATTTCACAGTGACAGAAACTTTCTCCCCCACTGTTTTTTATTGCAATATTTGAATTTTGGAAGGCTGCCACAGCAATCCCTTCGCTGTACAGAATTTGGAGACCTGCCATCTCAAATGACGATCATTTGACCAGTTGTGTTTTGGTTCACATAGCAGGGTTGTTCTTAAATATTAAAGCTCAGCAGGTGTCAGTTGGATAGTTTTAAACCTACTCTGGACATAAAAATCAGAACAGAGCTAGCAATGGAAAATGCTTCCCTGATTTTTTTTAATAAGATGCTTCAACAGAGACACTGTAAAGCTTATGGATAAGGATGTGAACTTTGTGCAAAATCACAACAGCAGCACTTTGACAAATGCCACATATGATGACATTTAACACACACATGACAGACCAGGTGACTCACCTCTTTGCCTCTTTGATGCCATATTTGAAGCTTGGTACAGATACCACAAATTTATCAAAGCTTTAGGCAAGTGTAACATTGTGTCAGGTGATACTGTGGGTTTTAAACCAAAACCATATGCAGTTTGGTTGTACTGGCATTTTAATCAGTTAGTCATCAAGAATGTAAATCTTGAAGGCATCCCAATCTTCACATAATCTTGCAAAATAAGCTCTCTTCATCTGACCCTGTTTTATGCTTATCTTTATGAGCTCATCGGGTATTGCAGTTATTTAAGATCAGAGATGTGGCCAAATACTACAAAACACTGTACTGGCATCCTTTTTAACAGCTGTATCTCAGACTGATTTGTACGTGTGTATGTACACCATTTGCCTATGTGTTGCTAACATTCTCAATCATAATTGCAGAGTTACTGGGAAAAAAACATCTAAACGGACAAAGTCAATCAACGGGTCCCTTTATATCTTCAGGGGCCGAATAAATACAGAAGTCATGGAGGTGGAGAATGTGGAAGATGGAACAGGTAAGAGACCCAATACTGTCTTTTAACAACACAACAAGCGAAGATGTTGTGCTAGGAGTTGGAGGAAAAGTGCTTGTCCATCTCCTTTAGTGATATCTGAAGTAAGCTAGATAACTTGTGATGCCCTCATTAGACTGGACGTGCTTTCAGGCATTAGCCCTTCATTCTGAAATGACCTTATGAACAGTTTGTGTACCCAGAAGCCTGTCTATTTTTTCTCCTAATCCAAGTTAATTTAGTAAAAGATACTTTATCCTCTTTCCATCCTTTCTTTTCTTGCATGTTAAGCCATTACAGCTGTAATAACAGACCTGAATCTTCTTCTCATTTGGAGTACTACCAAATATTAGTCTTAACACCAAATCAGTAGCATGGAATGTGGCTGTGAACGAAATAGGGAATGGCAGTTGTGTTCACAACTGTTGTGTTCACAACTGTTGTGTTCTGACACAGGCAGGAAGACTGAATAGGTTTCTGATTTGATCCACAAAGGCCACACCAGCCCCTGCTCCTATTGTAGTAAGTCAGGAATTAATATTATGTCCTTTAAACAGTTGACACTTTGAGTTCCCATGTCCTGTGGACAAAAATTCTTACAGAGCAAGAAGTTAGCATGCTCCCAGATAGCCTGAACAAACATTATACAGTTTTTCACTGATGTCATTAAATTTAAAATATAGTGGTTGTTCTTCTGAGGTGAAATTACAAAATGTCACTCCGAGGACTGAAACATTCGGTCAGTCTGAACAGCCTAGCCATGGATTCTTCTATTAATATTTGTACTTCCAGAGTGGTAAGTGACAGCCAGTCTGATGGAAAGTCAGTAAGACTGATGAGGAACACCTCCAGAAATCAAGCTCTTCAAAGAAGAAGCTTTTAATTAAGGTGTCCCACAGTGATTTGGTTGAAGTAGCTGGCCTTCTGCTCACTCTGTGCATTGTGCTTTGGTTTTTTACAGCAGATTACCACAGCAACGGTTACACTGTGACAAACGGCTGGAAGATACACAACACAGCCAAAAACAAATGGTTTGTCTGCATGGCCAAGACTGCAGAGGACAAACAGAAATGGCTGGATGCTATAATCAAGGAAAGGGAACAGAGAGAGAGTAAGTGAATAATGTATTTTCTTATGCACTAAATGAACTTGTGTACAAAGGAGAAATGTATATGCATGTAGAAGTAGCTGAGAGAAAAAGAGAAGTTTGCAGTTTTTCCTAAGGCACAATTAAAATCTAGCCTTAATAACAAAAAAAATGAAATGACTGAAACCAAATAATTTTGAATATGTACCTCGGGGTTTTTATGGACTTGTGTCAGCATATTTATCAAATAAATAACAGAGCCAGGTCAGTTTTTTGATACATTGAATTACTGTGAAAAAAATACAATTAATCAATTTCATTTTTTTTTTACTTTCATTTGTAAATAAAGTTAAATTGTATCGTGTTTGTTAGTAAAAGGAAAGAACAAAATCCAGCTTCCAGCCTTTTTCCAGAGACGGTGGCACAAACTCATTCTCACAAACTTGGCCTCCTTGATCTTGAAATGAACAGAACAGTTAGTTCATGGAGGAAAAGTTCTGGAAATGTCATTCTTAGACTGAGGATGGTGACAAATATATGCAAATGCTTGCCACTTTTATCTTCTCATAGAATGAAACAAAAATTAAGCTTATCTTGAAATGGTGTTGTACTGTAAAAGCAAACTCACAAAGCTGTGAATCAGGGTACGTGACAAAAGTTCTGAGCTCCTTTGAAAGTCAGAACTGTCTTTCACAAGGGAACCAGCTTCCCTGTTTGCTCAATGGGACCAATAAGAGCTCGTTGCCAGAGAAAATGACATTTATTTTAAAACATTCTGTGCCTGGCTATTGGAAGTGGTTTCTCCCTCTGCACACGCAACTCCATTAAAGATGTAATTATTGGTCTTTACTAATATTGAAAGAGGTCAGTCTGAAACTTTTTAGTAGTGTGTTTTCAGAGCTTGTACTTGCTAAGCAATAGCGCTTTAGATTTTTATAGTATTATAAGCAAGTTACAGATCTGTCACAGAAGTTTAGTAAAAGCAAAAATGTCTTCTGATATCCAAACGTTAGTTTTTATGTTATGTTACTTTGCATCTAATCTGCCAAACACAATACACAGTATTATTTGTTACCATGGAACAGAGAACATTTCAAACATTTCATCACATATCAACCCTAATAGACCTTTGGATAATAGCAAGGCTATTACCTTCAAAATATAGGTCAGGGATTAGTGTAAATTCAGATGAACTACCTGAAGGCAACAGAGCGCATCTGTTTTGATTTTTGCTTATTGGTTAGGTCTGCAACCCACTCTACTGTGAAGATCCGTATCTTTCGTAAGAAACAATTGTAATAAGGTACATGTCTTGACTCCTGCTTTTACCCTCAGAGTGCTAAATCATATCTCTAAAAGATCCAGCGAGTCTCCATTTCGTAGCGAGTTTTCGCTTTGTGAGATCACTGGAGTTCTGTGGAATTTCCTGTGCGTCAGGTAAAATGTGTGAGGAGAGAGGAGGTTCAGTAAGGAGTAAAAAGACAGGACTATAAAACCAGACAATATATAAACAGAGAGCTTGAGAATATGGGGAGGTGACTGAAATAAATATTAGGAAGGGAGAAGAACTGTTCCTTGGTGAGAGTGGCTTTTTTTCTGATGCTTTCTGTCGTAGGGTTTTATGATGTGGCAGCTGATGACAGGCATGTAGCATAAGCACAGATATTCTGGCAGACATTCCAGGCCTTATTGGAAAATCTCCTTTGGATCAGAGTGCTTGCAAAGTCACAGAGATAGCTGTGTTTGGATTAGAAAGCTTGGTGAGATTCCCAAATCTGTAGGATCAGATGGGTAGAATGTGCATTCCAGTTCCCCATTTACATCAGAGCCTGGGGAATTCGGTGATGTAAGACCAGCAGGAAACATGTATACTATTACACAGGCTGTTTTCTATCACAAGTTCGTGTTGCAAATTAGCCTCAGCTACACGTGTCAGCATTCGCATTGAGTTGGATCACAATACTGGGGAAAGAAGAGGTTGGAAGAGTAATGGCAATAAGCCAGAAGATTTGCAGAGCCAAAACCTTTAGCCAGATATTGGACACATGAAAGAAATACTGTATTTGAAAGATAAAATATTGTGCAAGTCTAATTTCTGCAACATGCATTGAAAGCCTCTAAAAGAAACAAATGTTTTCAAAAAGCTAGAAAGCAGCTCTGATCGAGACTGTTATTTAGTTTCAGTATTATGCCATAAAGCAACAGGATTTATGTACAGTTAGGGCAAACTGCTTGTCTCCAGGAACGTACAGTTCTCATTTTCTGGCCTTATGCTGATCACTTAAATTCTGCCGAATGTCAATCTCTGTAAAAAATAGGCAGTTAAGTACAAGATTGATTCAGGCTGTCTCTCTGCAAGTTAATCTTAGAGACATCTAAGATCTGTGCCTCTGTTTTGGACTCCAGAGTTGCCTGGATTTGCAAGTTCTAGGACGAACATGGCCAGAAAAAAAAACACTGTTTGTTCAGGCTAGAAGAGACAGAACACTTATACAGCAGAATGGCTTTTTCATGTGCTGTCTTCATAAAGCAATTTAAAATCTTAAGAGTGCCAGAAAACACTAGTTTGATGGTAGTTGTAATATAGACACATGTTGTTTTAAGAAATCATCCTTCTGACTGTAGCAGTTTTCAAGTTGACATGATCTATGTGGAAACTCAGACAAAGTGGAAATTAAATTTTTTCTATAGCAAATTATCTATTATTCCTTAAACCATCCCGTATTTCTTGCATTGACTGGATAATGTGATTGTCAAGACTGTATTTTTAGCCTCGGGCTATTAGTAAATAGGCTAATTAAGAAAGGATGAGAAAATAATGTTCCTGCCTAGTTTTGATTTATTTAAGGATGTGAAGTTGATTTCGGCAGTTTTGTATTTTTGGCTTCAAGTAATAGAACATTCAAAAGTCATCCGCTCTATCAAGTGTTAACGCTGCCTTGAACAAGTCTTATGCCAGCAGTTATTTCAGAGTTAAAAGTGAAATTGCAACAGGAAATCAGTTTCAGAAGGTGTGTGTTTTATCCTGTTTTCAAACTGCTCTACCTTCTGCCAAACCTTCTGCATTCTTTGATTTAAAGCTGCTTTTTAAAATTGAGAAGAAAAGCTGCGAGCATCTTGGTGATGCTAAAGACACCAAGGACAGTTTGTACTCAGATAAATAAATGACCCGATTTCTCCCTTATTTGGAAGACAGAAAATTTTTGTGTTTCTACCGTTTCTTCTGTTTGTCCTTAGCTGTTGATTTTGAGCCAACACTTTGTCTGATGTTGAGGATCTGATGGAATTTCTGCTTTGTATTTCAGGTTTGAAACTGGGAATGGAGAGGGATGCATACGTCATGATTGCAGAGAAAGGAGAGAAGTTGTACCAAATGATGATGAGCAAGAAAGTGAACCTTATCAAAGACAGGAGGAGAAAATTAAGTACTGTTCCCAAGTGCTTTCTTGGCAAGTAAGTGGCATTTGAATTGAAAAGGCCCTTTCATACCAATTAAAAGAATGGACTCTGGATTTTCTAGGGGTGGCATTGTGAGGTCATATCAGATGTGCTTTGATGTAGCTTAACTGAACCAGCCATAACCCCCATTACAGTTTTGATTTATTAAAATTAACCGTTGAATTATATTTTACAGCACATGCAGGCTGTATAGTGATGGCTCATTCTGTTGTGCAGTAACTCATAGCAGCTGTTTCGATTCAGAAGAAGGAATAAGAAAAAATACCTGAAATCTCATAAGCTCAGGGCTGTTGGTGGCCTAATGTCCATCTCTTTTGTACACAAGCAAATGCTTCCCAGGTGATGTTTAAATCCAGCAGAATTATCCAAGTCTCAGGATTGAATTTAGAAGTTTCCTGTTTTCAGTGTAACAGACGCGAATGAAATTGTGTGCACTGGGGAAGCCTCGTGCATATTTTAGAAGAATAGGGCTTTATTGGCTGGGAAAAAACCTCTTTCAATCAGGCTAAATGTTACAAAATAATTCTGAAGAATAACATATATGAGGCAGTAGAAGAGAGATGGCACTGCTGAATCAGATCAGAGATTAGATACTGTAGCAGTGGGGCTGTTGTGGGGAAATGTCCTGCATGGGACAACATTAGTTGACCTGAGAAGACTTTTCTGCCTCAGCTGTTTATGACTGAAGTGATCGGCTGTGGGAGGAAAAAATTCTGAGGCAGACTATCCATTCATTTCTCTTGCCTCCCTCTGGTCTCTGTAAGGGCAGTCTGCAGGCAGCATTCCTTGTGTACAGGGTGTGGAAATGATGCATTTCTGCCTAACAGGAAGCGATCTGGTAGCATAGGCTAGCAATATTTCAGCTTTTAAAAAAAAAAAGTCTTGATTTTTTGAGATTTCCTTACTTTTCTTCTTCTCACACACAGACACACACATACACCCCAACTGATCTTGCAGGATTCAAATGGAAACCTTTCAGCTTTGATTTCGGAGACAGGATATAGCATTTCCTATTTTCCATGCAACAAGAAGTACCAGATCAGAAATGTACATTTTTTCTGTGCTGATATATATGAGTCTGTTGTGGATTCCCTGACATTTTGCTCAGTCTCAAGTTTTACTTGGGATTTCCTGCATCTTTTTCATGTAAAATGTCAGTTTGACAGCCACCTGACACTCCAGTCAGGTTTCTGAGCCGCTGGGTTTCTGAGCCCACATGGAGGTACACTGATCTCTGACAAAACCGTTATTTCTCCTATTATTGTAGCCTTCCTTGTATGAAATAACTGATGTCTTTTCAACAGTCGCTTGTTGGTACAGTCCTGGACAACTCAGTTGAGTGCAACTCTAATCAGTGCAATCCCGTCATGACTTGGAGACGCTTTGTATCATTCCTGGGGTTTCCCTTGAATAATGCGTTTTCTCAGATATTCTTGCCCAAGGGAGTTATAATAACTGTACTTATTGGCTTTTTGCTACATGGAGCTGAGAGTAACATTAAGGCCACAAAAATTATTTTTTTTTGGCCTTTGGATATCAGAAAACATATATTATTTCAAGAGGTGAAATGTATTTGTAGGAAAAAAGCATGAACTAATCCTAATATCTTCAGAAACAACAAATGCGTTTATTTATAAGGCAGTTTACTGAACATAACTTCCACAGCTGACTTACTTGAGTGCAAATCCATTTTCCTGACCACTTCTCAGGCGTACTAGCAGTTAGGCATGTGGCTAGTGATACAATGGGAAGGACGTGTAAATGACATGCTTGCCCTGCTTCTTTGCAGCACAGCACTGAACTGATGGCAAAATCTTGAACTATATTGAGCTTATAATAGAGAGGATCTACTCACCTCAGGAGATTCCAAACATAGCTGATCAGATTGCGCAAACCTGGAGAGGTTGGATTTTCCTGTGTATTTTTTGAGTAGAAACCCAGCTGTTCTAAGTCCCTGAATTTCAGAGGTATAGTCAGGAGATGATGTCCTCACTTGCCTGGCAGCACTGGGAAGCGAGGATACTCTTAGTTAGCCTGGAGACTTGCTTACGGCAAGATGCAGAAACAAATCAAACTTTGCCTTCCACTTTTTGAGTTGAGGCTTTTTTAGCAACAGTCCTGCCTGTACCTAAAAAACCACTTGGAGTATTTCTGGATCGTGTGTTTGTAAAGCCTTCAGAGCAAATAATTACTGATTTTGCTCGAGTCAAACACCACAGAAGTCTTAAAGTAGCTCTTAAGAAAACCACCTCACGATTCTGAAGGTTCAAGGCTGTGAGAGTAGCATTCAGTTATTTTCCATTTTTAGCTCACTATTTCAAACTTTAAGAAGGCTACCTTACATTTACATCCAAATAAACTCTAGGGACACAGTTCCAAATAAAAGAACTACTAGCAGGAAAGCTAATAGTGTTCTGCTGAAGTTCTGAGCAACTGTAAACTGGAACAGACCCACTGCAGTTCATGGAGAATGTACAGCAACTGGGCATCTGCTCTGGGTACTTAAGCTGATGACAGTCATTGGCCAGCTTGCCTGCGCTGGGGCACTGCACAGAGTGTGTGTCTTGTGTTCTCAGTAATGTCTGTGGAGAGTCATTCTTACTTCTCTTCCCTCTGGAGTTTATATTCTGTTTCAGCTTTTAGGTGCTTCTAGAAACAGTTCAGAATCACTGGGAAATTAAGAATGAGCTTTCTTTAGGAGATAGTTTGACTCATCACTACAGTACTCTGGCTTAGGAGATTTACAAAACTCTACTGGTTTCCATGGGATTCCCCTGGCATAGCTGAATAGATTCTGCTGCTTTTTCTACACTGTGACAGTTACAGAGTAGCCCCTCAGCAAGCTTGAGTTTTCAGTACTGAAGTTGTTGTTATTCTAAAGGCAAAATGCAAATACTGCCTACAGCTTAGATGAGTCAGTTCTAATAAACATGCAGAGACTAAAAATACTTCATTTAGATCCCACAAGTGGAGGCATGGGTACTGGTTTCGATAAGCAGCAACCCTCTGCATACTGGCAAGCACCCAAGAGGTTTATTGAACTCAGATTTCCCATATGTCGCTCTACTTTCATATATTCCTTTTGTTCTTTATGATTTTAACACATTTCTAGTATAATCACTAATTAACCTGGCAAACAACTCAGCCCCCTAGGGCTTTGGCAGTCCTGTATTCATCAAGCTTGCAATATCTGTTTTTCTGTACTTACTGTTTCTAATTGAGTAACATCCTACATATCTATCAATTTTTGGCTTTTGTTCTGCCCATGTGTGCAGCTCTGCCCATCAGCAGAGAGAGGTTTTGTTTTGTGTTACATGAGCAAGCAGACTTAACACCTTTTGTCTACAGATTAGATGCATCTTTTATGTATCTGCCAGGGACCAACTGCACTAAATAACCTTAAATTAACCTGTCAGTGGGACTTGTGCTTTCTCTTACTGCTCTGTGCTAGAATTCAGTAGGCTGAATCTTCCATTCTAAGTCCTACTGTGATTCCATTAAAGCCAATGCGATTACACCGCTGTGGGGGGGCGGAAATCAGACCCAGTGGAGAGTGGTGACCATATGTAACCAAGTCAGACTGCGAACGCTGCTTGGAGGGATAGCTTGGCTGGAAGTAGCTCTTTTATCTACTGTCCAACTTGTTGTTTTTAAGGTCATGATTTAATCGTGCTTTCCTTTTCCCCCTTGGATGTCTGGATTGCTCAATAAAATAAGGATATGCAGCGTATTTATAGATCCAGCCAGGTCTTCTTTCCTTTCGTATGCATGCTAATTGTGATGAGCTAAAGGGAATGGTGGGAAAAGCCAGGGACAGGACATCTGGACCTTCTGCAGAACGTTTCCTCCAGAATGTAGGAAACCGAACCACGTAGTAGAGGTATCATCGGTTCCAACGATTTTCATGTTTGCTTCAAGAAGAAAGTCTCCTGTGGTTGGCTGATGACTTGCAGAAGCATGTGTCTGCTTATATTAAGAGCAAAACAGCTAATTGTTTCTGTTCTGTTTCCCTTTGCAGTGAGTTTGTATCTTGGCTCACAGAAATTGGAGAGATAAGCAAACCGGAGGAAGGGGTCAACCTGGGACAGGCACTATTGGAAAATGGAATCATTCATCATGGTGAGTGCTCCATACCATAAAGAGATGTCAGATTTCAGTAATGCTCTGGAATTGAAGATGAAAAACTGACTGCAGCTGTTCACTGGAAGCTGAATACTTTCTTGTACCATACCCATCAAACCCTCAAGATGTTTAATGTCTTTTGGGATTAATGAGTGAGCAAATTTATGTCATGAAGGCAGGACTTGGTTATCCTGGAACTGTTTATTCTTGCAGTTGCTTGATTTCTCTGCAACATCTTTGTTGCAGGATATATCAAGTGTATATTCTTTTGTACTATGTGTATTAGAAAATCTGTAGTGATTAATAAGTACAGCTTTCCATATGAGACATTGGCAGTAGAGAGGGTAAATAATTAAGCGGTGCTTTTTTAGAATGGGGCACAGGTACAGAGTGTGAGACTACAGATGATGAGTCATTCTTTCTAGTGAGACTGTGATAAAGAGATGATGGGGGGTTTGTGCTGAGATTTATTCATTCCAGATCATTTGGCAGGAATACTTCTCTTTAAATAGTGATTCACCGTATGGCTTCATCACACCCAACAGATGACCTTAAAGTGCTGTGATGAGGGGTATTTTAGAAGAGTAGAACAGTGCGTACAAAAGTGCTGCATGACCAGAGTAGCACAAGATGCTGTCTGCGTTTCTACTAAGATAAGATCTTTCTCCAGATTACATCCTTCAAATCCAGATTTGTCCTGCTGTTTCCTATTGTTTTCGTATTACATTACACAGACAGAATAACGCAGTCTTATTCTAGTTAAACAGTAAGTGCCCCAATTTCAACATTAAGGTGAATTTAGCTGCAAAATGTACATCAAAGGCAGAGGATATATAGGTCTTAAGTCACCAGTGGTGTACATTTCCATACAATCTCTTGGAAACCAATTTAAATAGGGGAGCCATTTAATTAGCCTAGTCTTGTTTTAACTCTTGGTAACTCCACTCCACAAACTTGTCTTTCAGGTGACAATAACACTGTTAAGAAATTGATGTCTGTTATCTTCTTTTAATTAGCACATAGAGAAATCTAATATGAGCAGTACCATAATCATTAATGCACATGCACTTCCACCCCCAGGTACCAAGGCTTACTTTCAGGGACATTCAGACTTTGAAGGGCTTTGAGCATGAGCTAAAGAGCACTGAATGCTTTTGAGTACTTGGCCCTAATGGTGGCTTTGGAGAACTGAAACACTCTGGCTTCAATGTGTAGGGATGCCCCTTCAGATGAGGAATGCTCTTTGGCACTTAACATCCTCACTTGGCTACATCGTTAATGTGTGTGCCTGCCCTGTTGGTGCAGAAAGCTCTCCTGAGGCTTGTTATTTCCTAATGACGTTTACCTTGTCATAACTTCATACTTTGACACTTCCAGCAGTGTCCTTCAAAATTACAGCTCAAAGTAAGTTGTACTGTTAAATCTACAGCTCCCCTTATTCAAATGCCCTGCTTTGGTTTTAAAATTACCTTTAGTCAAAGTTCCTGATGTCAGTGTCTGCTGTGACGATTAGTGCTAGGCTTTGGGAGGTATTTGCAATGCTGCATTTAGTTCAGGAAATATCCCTTGAGATTTTAATAAATCATAAACCAGGGAAGTATCCCATTGTGTGTCTCTTAATGTAGCAAGAACTTAAAAATTAAGCAGCATAATGAAGCCCTTAATGCCTATTCTACATTAGGCAGTATCTTTTATCTTTTGTTTTTGCTTGGCGTAACATTACTGTCAGGTGAAAACTGCTGATCTCTCAGCCTGCCTGAGAAGCAGGGCCATAGAAGATTGCTAAATTTTGAGCTCTGTGCTAAGTGCTGAGCTCTGTGTGTTTTATCACTCAATTTCCTCTGTATCTCTTCTAATTCTGGCTATTTTATCTGGGACTGCTGATGTGGAAGTTCTGGTACCTGTCACAGAGAGCAGAAGTGATCAGAACCTGATCCGCTGTGTGCCAGACACAGAATACATTTTCTGCAGATTCAGTTCTCAATTGGGTTTATAAATACAGAATCCAGAGCATGCAGACACTCAAAGAAGTCAGTAGCTTAGGCAGCTTAGAGATTCCGCTATATAAAAAGGATATACAGTGATCCTTTTTTTTATTCTGTAAAATTCCAGAAAAATATCCCCAAAATCGGGAATCTTAATTAAAAAACAGGATGTCCTATGTAATGAGGGAAGGTCTTAAATATTTTTGGTCTCTGCCTTCTAAACAATTATCTTGCCCACCCTGCAAGGGGCAGAATAAATCTCAAACTGAGTCCTGATACTTCTGAGTCTGCCTAATCCAGTGTAATTGTCTTTACCGTGATCCAACATAATCACTTTTCTCAGGTTAACCTAGCTCAGGCTAAGATGCGTCTTAAATCCGTATTTTCTCTCACTTCATCAAATACTGTGCCTAGATAGTGTGTTTCTTATCACACTGAGACACCTTTTTATGTCCTTGTCTTTAAAGCCTATCAGTATATAGCATTACCCGATAAGATTTTAACTGTCCTATTGTGGAATGGCTGTTCTGCATGAAAAAGCAGTCTCTCAAAAATCCTATGTAGTTTTTAAAAGGAACTTACTAGAACTGTGATACAAGAACCATGGTAGAAGACTTCTAACAGCTATAGTTCCTCCCACAAGCATGCTTCTGCTTTCAGAGTTGCAGAACTTTGGGCAATGGCAAAAAAAACCCAAACAACTTTAGTGCTGTGATTACTGCTGTGGGAATTTGCAGGCACTTTCTTCAAAACTCACTGGAAGAAGTCAGACGGTTCCTATTACCTTCACTAGATTTGTTTCCAGAGCCTCACATAAGCTGAATCTGGTCTAAAAGGACAAAATTTCACTTTTACTGGAGCTGTGGTGTTTTAGAAAACTGCTGTTATTGATGGAGCTATTCAGAAATGTGCACAAGCATAGATCTGCATACACACACACTATAAGGGAAGAATTGGAGAGCCGAGTCCTTTTTTTATAAAGAGATAGGTACCAGCAAGTACTTAGGTGTAGATATACCAGCTGGCCTATGAAGAACATGGTAGGGAAAAAAAGACTAATTTTAATTATCATACTGGTATTTTAGTTTCAGATAAGCACCAGTTTAAGAATGAGCAGGTGATGTACAGATTTCGCTATGATGATGGAACGTACAAGCCAAGAAGTGAATTGGAAGACATCATGTCCAAGGTTTGTATGACCATTCTTAACTGAAACCTTGTGATCTACATCAAAAGAGTTTGCTCTGCCTCTGCATGTTGTTGGCCTGTTGTGTAGGAGATCCCAAATGTTGTTACTTTTGTTGTATTAAGCTGTTCATCCTAATGCCATAAGAGACATTCACTCTAGGGAGAGGAAGCAGAGCTTAGCAATAAATAACAGTACATTTGTGACTATAGCCAAGCCTTATGATTGTAATCCTAACATAGTAACAAAAGGTCTTAAAAATACCCTAGGCCATAATACAGCATGTCTGCTGAAAATATGGACACTATGATTCAGAGAGATAGAAGAGATCAATATTTAGCTGCTGTTTCTAATAACTGTAAGTCAAATGAGTTTTGTTGATCCTGTCTCTGCCCATATACCTTTTAATAAATTGGATTTCTTCTTATGGATGTGAGTTCATGGGTTAACTGTGAGGAAGGCTTAATGGAGAAAATGTTGGAATGGAGGTGATTAGAGATAAAAGAACATATCTTTTGGCTTCTGGAGGCAGGGAAAGAACAAGAATGTTTGGCAGAAAAGATAACGGGACTGTCTTGAAAAACAATCAATAGATGGTTCCAGCTGAGTAGAAATATCAGTGTCCAGGTTTTGCTAGCTTTAGCTAGTCAGTGTTTCTTTAAAAATGAAAAAAACTGATCATCCCATGCATCTTTCCTTCTTCAGGGTGTGAGACTCTACTGTCGACTGCATTGCCTATATACTCCAGTGGTAAAGTAAGTTCACCTTTATGATTCCCTTGAATGTATTATCTGGCTTTGTTAAAAGGATAATGTTATTATTGAAATATTTCTTCTTTCTTACTATGAACAGTAATCTGCTTGGCTCTTTTACTACCCTTCTGTCTTGACAGTTTAGATATGTAGTTGTACTTCTGCTAGAGGATATTGCAGCTGCGTTCTGGGAGAGCGAAAGGGCATAGTCTTCCTGGCATTTGCTTCCTCTGTCAGTTCATGAGAGCTGTTAGCATGACACAAGTTTGTTTACTCTCGCATCTTCTCTGAGTTAAAGTGGGTGTGATTAATAAGTGACTACTGATTCTGGGCAAATCGTGTGGCGTGATTGTAGCTGCTGTATTATTTGGGTTATAGAAACTGTAAACATGTGCTTAAGTGATGTAAACAGAATCCAATGTGATGCTGGGATTCTTTCATTCAAAGCACCCTAAACAAACAAAAAACCCCTATGAAGTGTGGAACAAAACCTGAAGCTGTAATTTGAAAAAAAACCCCTGAAAATATTAGGTGGAATCTTCAGAATCTTCAGAACTTGGCTCTGTATAAATAAATGCTAAAGAATTGGGACAATCTGCAAGTGGTAGTTAACTCTCTTTCCAAATCTCATCTGATTTTCAGATGATGTTGCCTTACTGTGACATCAGATGAACATTTTTGGCCTATCGTGGAAACCACCCCGAAGCATGTAGGTGTTCTGTTTAGGTCTTTGTGATCGAAAATTGGTCATTTTCACTTAAGAGAACTTCTTTTTTTACATACAAAAGACTGATGAGAAAGAAAACAAATCTCTGATGGGCATGGCTGTAGTTCTGACTGACTTCTTGTCCGTAAGTTGTACAACAGATGCTTCACTGAGAGGTGCCATCGTCATGCTAAAAGGAGCTACAAATATTGCTGCAGTTCATCAGTCATAAATTTGCCTAATTAGATCTCTGGGGTTTTTTTTCCAAGAACAGCCATTCTACAATAGTAGAGACTTCACTTAGCCTGAAGGGTATGGAGAGAGCAGGAAAGCATGATGCAGCCCTTGCTAGGAAAAATGGTTGCGCATATGTATGTGTGTATTTCCACGTATACATTTCCGCCCTTAAGATGGCAATTCACATGCGCAGTACGAATAGTGGTAAGTGAAGCTCAAAAAATTTTACAGACCTCAAGGTACCTACAAACTGAAAGGGATGTCGTCTTGTGCTCTAGGGAATCAACAGGACAAAATAACTACCATGGGCCTCTCTTGTGTTTTATCAACATGCTATTTTTGTAATAGAATCCCAGTTAGAGAATCTTTTAATACCAGGATATATGTGAGTTAGTGAGAGCATCAATCTAGTTGTGTCTGACCAGTGAAAAATAGCAGACTGAGAAGTTTTGGGATCTTTCTGGATAGATTTAACATTCTCAGTGTGTTTAGGCTCTTCCTCCTGCCTATTCTTTCCTGCTCTTCCTTTTATATCCCTGTTAGAAAACTGGGTCTCCTTTCAAGTCTTCTTATCGTGCCTTTTTGCCTCTGACAAACCTGATATTAGCCTAAAGGAGCTACCTTTTGATCAAGGTAGTTGTGCAAAGCCTATTCCTTTCTGCTGTGCCTTTGGATCCCTGCTTTATCTGGCATCTTCAGACTGCTGATCCTTGCAGTCAGACTAGCGAGGTTGATGAGGCCTGCTTTCCTGGTGCCGCCTTCCGTGGAGAAAATCGGCAGAACTGCTTGGATTAGCAGGTGCATGTGCCAAGAGGATCTGGAGGAATCATGAAGTTCAAAAATCAGTTATTTTGCTGATAGCCATGGGATGTAATTTTGCTTAGTTGTCTTCCCTGTAAGCTTGGGATTTTCCATGTAGCCTTTGCTTTTATAATTTTCTTTTAGTAAACTCTGACACTGATGTACTTTGAGGACAAGGCGATATACCCCACTGGAAATAAAGCATGCTACTTTGGGGGCAGATATATAAAAGGTTAACCGTTTTGAAAAAATTGTAGATGTAGTAGAGAAGGTTCTGATTTTGTCTCTGATCTAACTCAGGGAAGTTGTGAGGCTGGAAGAACTTGTTCCCCCTTATAACTGTGATGGACAATACTTCCATGCATAGGTGGACTAGACCTTGTGAAGAATATTGTATTCCTCTAGTTTCTGTGAGGCAGCAAGATTCTGCCAAGACGTCAATGGTTCCCATGTCTGTGCTTGAATATTGACCTACAGCTTGTGATTTGGGATAGCATTTGATGATTCATACTCTACTCCTGTTCAGGCTAGATTAACATGGGGGGAAAAGTCAATAATCTAATGTTGAAATACTCATCCTTGACAAGTGTTTTAACTACAAGCAGTGAAAGACTGGACCTTGGACCAAGATCCTAATACCAATTTATTCAGAAGTCTAGGTCTGTGTCAGCATCTGTATGAAAATGTTGGGAGTTGCTTCTCACAGTCTGGAAACCCCTGCTCGTTAGTACTCAATATTTTAATGCTTTCCTTTATTGTTCTGACATTTCAAAAGCACATTTTCTCAAGATAAGAGTATGAGAGGGAAAAACTGCCCAGACAACTCCCACAGCTTTGTGCTGGGTTTAGCGGATTACTGGAAGTCAAGTCAAAAAATGTGTGTAAGCACTCCGAGGCAAGCTTTTGTTCTTAGGACACATATTTCTGGAAATGTTGTCATGTTTTTTTGTTTGGCTGGGTTTTTTTTCCTCCCAAGTTCTGAAAGTCCTACTTCCCTTTCTAATTTCTCACACCCTGCATTCTGCAAACATGCAGGCGTGTCTGCTGCATTTATTTATAAAAGCCAGTCACAAGTAGGATGAATTTGAGATGGTGGTTTAATGTTAGGTTTTTAGAAAGAAAGGAAATATCAAATAGTGTGATGCTAGTGAGAGAGGTTGATCTGAGAGAGAACTGAAGAATAAAGTCTTCTCTTGAGCTGCCGCATAGATACAGCCGGACTGCAAATCAGTCACAGTGGCTGTGAAAGTTTCCTTCCACAGTCATGCCAGTGGACCTCCAGCTTGAAATAGAAGGACCACCTCCAAGGGTGAGAGAGGAATTAATTCTTCGTAGCCCATTCAACATTTGGCCTCTCCACTGAGACTCTCAACAAGAGGGAGCCAATTAATGCAAATTAATTGTGGTAATGGCTTTTGTGATGTGGAACTAGGAACTGGATCAAGACCACAAAGCTTATTTCGCACAGGCCAGTAAACAGCCTTAAAATGGAAAGAGCTTTTCATTCTTTTATGAGCTGGATTAAATCCAGTGACCTGGAGGTGAAAGGTGTTAGAGCCCAATGTCCTGAGCCACATAGTCCTCTTATATTTGTATCAAAAATCTTTAGAAGTATTTTATGAAAGACTAAAAACATCAATTATCTCCATTGTTCTGAGAAGAGGAATGGAAGAAAACTGCAAAAAAAGCAGCAAATTACAATAGGGTTGTTTTTCCTTAATTCAGGAACAGTGCTGCTCTCTACAAGGGCTGTGTGTGAGATGGTGCAAGTTGTGTTGCAAGACCTAAATACAAGGCTTTTTTTTTTTTTTAATTTACAATGGATGAAATTATTTAACGCCATAAAAGAACACTGTGTACTGCATTTGTACCTGACTACTCGCTGATATTTTGCTGAAGGAAGTAAAATCCGAGCAGATACAGAGAATCAGGAAAATTTCTCTTGACGGAATAGACTAAAAGGTGCTTAACCTAGTGAGCCTAATAAAAAGGGGGCACAGAGGGAGTGTGTGGGATCAGTGTCTACTGATGGGTTAACACTGAAGAAGAACTATTTAAGCTTATGTATGGAGCTGACACTGATGCAATGAATGGAAACTGGACATGCATGAATTTAGGATGGAAACCATGACTTCCAGCCAGAAGAATGTGATTTTCAGCAGAACTGATGGTGACAATATTCTGAGAAGAGGACTGGACAAAAACTGCAAAAACCTGAGTTAAAGCAGCAGCTCAGTGCATCTCTGAAAAGAATCTCCTGGTTGCCTC
>NW_009700786.1:168152-188777 GCF_000703405.1 Apaloderma vittatum | reverse complement strand
AGCAGGAATATGAGGTCACTGAAAATGGTTTGAAACAACATCTAGAGAAATTTGAAATAAATTTGCTCTGTATTAGTCTGAAATATCTTCCCAATTCAAGTTGTTAGAAAAGTTTACAAACTATTCGTTTCTTCAGAGAAAAGGGGTATCTGCTTCTTTGTCTTACTTATTTGTGACTGAGAGTCTCATTTATTCCCTCCCATCTATAATTCTTCTTCTTTCCTCAATAGCAGGTCACAATAGTATATATGGGTTTGGAGTGTAAAAGAAATGTTTACCTTTTTTTCCTGATTTTCTTGAAATTCTCTTTCTTAATTAGAGACCGTGACTACCACCTGAAGACCTACAAATCAGTAATCCCTGCAAGTAAACTTGTAGATTGGCTTATTGCACAGGTAAGAAAATTTTAATATACCAATGTCTTTGACAAGGAGCTTAAATTTTCAGTTCCATTTAGAAGTAAATAATAAACATTTATCTAAAGAATCACAGAATCTCTTCGGTTGGTTGAGACCTTTAAGATCATCAAGTCCAAGCACATCCAAGAATATTGCAACACAATTAAACATATTCTGACCCTTTGAACTTAAAATCTTACGCTTTCTGTTATTGTTCATTTGTTGAAAATGTTACTTGGCAGCATAAAGGGGAAGAAAGTTCTTTTTTAGCCCTAGGAGTGGTGAACTGGATGTTCTGGAGGATCTTTTGTATTTCTTGTGATTTTTGGAAGACATTTAAAGCAATGCTGATTTCATTTAATGTAGCATAGGTGTGGTACAATTTTGTTGAAAAACACAGAGTGTTACACCAACAACTGCACAGTTGTCTTTAGAAGTTGTAATTACCCCACACTCCCCTTGTAATTACAGAGAAGAGCCTGTAGCTTGGGAAGTTAAAAATTTAGTTTTGATAGACTAAAGCACTCTAGAGGGAGAGGGGGCCAGGTTGCTCATCATCATAGAGTCAACTGCGCATTTTGGTTTTGTCTTAAATGATGGTCTAATTCACAGTCACATTAAGTCCAGTGCTGCCCAAATGACATAAAGGGAGGCTAGTTTGAATGGGAATCAGACCTCTGACAGCCTGGGATGTTGTCCCTCAGAAGTGTTTCCTGCAATTGCATTTGATGTTCTCCTACATTAGTCAGATTGGTATGATTTAAGGTAGTTCTGTGCAAATAACTGATTGAGTATAGAGTAGTCAATTGTTTTCCTGTTAAGAGCATAGAGGAGAGCAAGGGTATTTGTAGCTGAGGTTGTCATATCAGTTACGTGTGATTTAACTGGGTCTTCTTCATGGAAAGCTGAGGGGGGAAGAAAGGTCTGCTTTGGCCACAGAAGAGAGATGTAGTCAGGCTAATATGGTCAGTCTAATAGTTAATCATAGAGCTGGCAGTACAAGGACTCAGATAGGAACCTAAAACATGAGCTCTTGGTCTGGAAAAGAAAGTTTGTTTCCTTCCCCATTTTTCTTCACTCTGGTAGGTTAATGTGGCTGCTAGTTCTCCTGGTTAACGAGCTTTACATTAAGATTGAGCTAGAATGTACTAAAGCCAGATATGGAGTCATAGAAGGCTCTGTAATTTATCTTGTGTATATGTGTGCATACTTAGGTGTATACACATGCAAAGATGAGGGAAGTCTTTTCTGTGCTCCCTTAAAGGGGCACATCGTCAAACATTTAAATCGCTGTCTATGACTTAGAAGAATTCCTCTCTGTAGGCCTAAATCAATCTTTGCTCATTGCAAGTAGTAGTTTTTATGAGGGTTTGCTTGGAGCTTTCTTACTAGACAGAACTATTTTCTAATAAACATTCACACTTTGGCTATATCAACTAACAACAGAGTTTAGTGGGAGCTAATGAACCCTCAGCTTTTTGCGGAGTAGTGTGTTTACTTAACTGCTCAAACATGTACCTTTAGGCATCTCTGCTTGAAAAACTTGGTGTCTGATCTGATAACAACCTGTTGCACAGAAATGCTGGGGTATATGTATTTTTGCTTCTGGCAATCAATTTACATCATGAATTTAGTTTAGAAATGGTGCACAAAAGAAGCGAGGACTGTTGTTTCTGTTGGATTAAGTGACATTGAGTGACTATCTTGAAGAGTAGTCTCTCTCATTTCTGTTTGCAATTTAGACTATAAATGCTAGTGGGAGCCGTATCTAATAAGAAGACTGGTTTTCATTTCCTTGACCTTTACAAATATTTGTAAGACTAGAGCAAAAAAATACAATTTTTTTTACAACCAAAGAAATTGTGTCAATTGTGTTGTGTACCCTGGTCCTTCTACCTGGAAATTGTTGGCTATTAGACTTCTGACAAGAGTTAAGCTGGATCCTCAATAAAGCTTAATCTTGTGTATGTTTGAACAGTTGTATTCAAATGTGTTATGTTATTATCCCCTGTGTATTGTGTGCACACAGAGTCTGGGACTGGAAAGGCACTAAGAGCACTATTAGTAGATGTGCATTTGTGGCTCTGTTAGACATGAGGAATCTACAGGAGCTGAGTGTCTCAGACTGTCAGGTTTATTATCAGGTTTATTAGTAAGTGCCCTGTGATATGTTAGCACAGATGATACGCTACAGGGAGTTTTTGCATGTGAGAGAGGATGGTCAAGGGATTTGCTAATGATGTGGAGATTTAATCCTGAATTTGCTTGATATCTTTTTATTTTTTATAGCTCTCTGCAATAGCTGGATCCTATTGCAGTTTTCCCTGTAATATGTCTTACGTAAATTGTACATAAGACAGTACAATAAAGCATTAAGTGTGATGGTGAAGGGAAGCATACGTGACCATGAGCACTGATTGGAGATAGAAGTGTTTATGCCTCTTCTAGAAGCACAAAGTCAAATCCTGGAAAACATAATGCTCTATTAGAGTTCTCCGAAAGCATTACTTTAGTGACCTCTTGAGTGTAACAGAGAAATGCTTTCAGCAGTCAGAGATTGAAAGGAGAAATATCTGATCCATATCTGTGGATTTAGACTGAAAGTGTCTGTGAATTATATTATGGTCCCTAAGTATATTTAGAGATAATCCTGGAAGGGGAGAGGCTTATTTTTTCATTGATTCTGGACCCTCTAAACTTCATTTTACAACCTGATCTTTTTCCCACTGGCAGTAGGCTGAGAACAAAGAGGAACACAAGCCTCATAAATCTCAGAGCTCTTGTGCTTCACAGAATCTGAGGTGCTGCTGAGGATGCACTGAAAGACTGTACTGCCACAAAAACAGTACTTTTGTCATCTCGCTGAAGATTTATATCCAGATGTCCAGAAATTATCTGTGATAAAACACTGCCAGTTGAATTCCCAGTCCTAACTTAAAATGCCACTTTTATGAAAGATAAAATGGAAGTAAAGGAACAAAAGCAAAATAAAAATCTGCTGGCAAGATTGTTCAGGTGTTTTACTCCAGTGGGTTTCTTCCCTCTTTCCATCCATCCATCCATCCATCCATCCACCCACCCATCCATCCACTCATTCCTTCTTTCTGTTGCAGCGTATGTTGCACCTCTATGCATTGCACTGCCTTAGACTCTCTTCCCACTTGGAATGAGGACTTAATCTTGAAGCTCTCTTTTTCCATGATACCAACAAATATTTAAAAGTGGTTTGGCTGCTGTTCTTAAGTGTTCCTCTGCTTTCTTTTCTCCTACATGTGGGTTGTAAACAATCTGGGTCAGACACTTAATTGCTGGGCTTACGCATCTCAAAGCAATTAGCCAGGGACCATGATTCGGGCTTTAGACATCATATCGCTACCAGAAACAGACAACAGCAACAACAATCATAATAATAATAGTAATGGTGGCAGTAGTAATAGTAATAATAATAGTGTGCTCTGGACATGATTCTTCACTGGCTGTAAACTGTTTCTCTAATTCTGCCAACTAAAATTCAGTGATTATGTTGGAATAAACCTGAATTACTTTGTCAAAACTAGTATTGTCTAATTTCACATCCAATTTCTGGTTGAAAAAGTTGTGAGACACATTCTGCCAAGATTGTTGACTGTAAGTGGTTCTTTTTTCTTAAGATTTTTGTTACTGCTTTCAATGTATTTGGCAAATTGCTACATAATATTTAGAAGTACTTACAGATGAGCTGAAATGATCTGTTTTAAGTTATATTTTGTAATAGGAGAATGCTGTTTTGCTAGGGGAATGTTTTGAGGCCAAGTTAACATCATTAGGAGTAGCCAAGTCTGGTTTAAAGCCCTCCTACACAGATTATTTTGCCTAAAACAAAAGTAGATTCCTAAAGGTTGAGAGAGTAACATTAGAAGGCATTTTTCCTACCGTTTATTTACAGTTGAAAGAATAAATTAGATTTTTAAATCTTAACCTCTGTAAAATAAACTACCCGTTTATCCCATGAAGAACACAAAGTGAGTGTTGAGAATTGTCACATGATAGGATGTTGAATATGAGGAAGGACTTAAAAGAATTGAAAATAGTTTATAGTAAAAGTTAAACTTCAGGTTTATTAAAGCCCTTTTCTTGACTTCCCTTGTGTGCTTACATAATGTGGTTCATCCAGAACTGCCTTGGTCTTTTCCCTACCAAGACAGCAGTATTGAGTTCTTAATTTGTTATTGCTGTGCCTTTTTGTGTTCTCAGGAAGTCTTTTTAACAAGAGCCAGTGGCACTGCTGGTTGGCAAGAGCTGGTCCTGTTTTATCCTGTATTTAAATAGTATCTTTACACCAGAGCGATGTTCTTTGCCTGGCAAATAGCTCCTGCTCTCCTTAGCAGGACTCAAAGCAGGACTGGTGTTCTACTGACGAGATCAGAGGGCTCTTGGGCTGCAAGCTGGTTTGCTTGAAACGAAGTCAGTGCGCTGCTCTGCAGCTGCTGCTAGAGCGTCAGGGTATCTCCTTCTCCAAGTGGGGGCTGGGAAAGGAGGCGTAATACCTGTACAGGGTACAGCCTCTAACTTGGTGGGACTGGAAGTGATAGTCTGCAATCACTGCTCTGCCAAAGCAGCAGGTCCCCTGCCTGCTGGAAGGAGCTCACCAAGTGGCTCAGTGCGACAGCAGGTCTCGGGTTCTCGTGTGCCCTTTTGGGGACTGGGAACCAGGTAATCTTGCATCAAGTGACCAGTGTTACCATTGTTCTTCCATCTGGGTAAGACCAATAGTGCCTCCTAATTTTTAACAGCACTATTTCCAACTTGTAGTTCTGCCTAAAAAGTACACCAGCATGAAGTCTTCACTTGTGGCTGCAAATCAGCAGATACATAGAGAAAAATAAGCATTTCTTGTATTTAACTGACTTGTAAATGCAAAACTTAATGCTGCCATTTCAGATAAACTTGTAAATTTGCAAGTCACCTTTGGTACCTGTTTTGAAATACTACACTCAAAGCTTCAGGTAGTGAGAAACTGAAGCCATTTTTCATAGGTCTGCTGTGTAAGAAAGGAGTGCCACTGCAGTTTTAAACAGTCTGACCTTTGGAGTTCACGTACCCTGCGTTTACTGAGGTTTTTCTCCCTTTGGTTGAATATAAATATGATCTCTCAACTTCTGTCTCTGAGAATGAGTTTTACTGTCTATGGCTAATGAGTCCTAAAGTCCAACACTGTGATTGCAAATAAAACATCTTTACATTGAGATAAATTATGTCACTTTGTGGGTTAAACAACTACTTTCTAGAATCCTGGCCTTTTTCCTCCTAGTTCATGTAGGAGGCAAGAAGTGCTATATATAGGAATGAGTGAGATTTGGGCAACGGGGTAGCTATTTAATTTCTTGTTATTGTTCCCTACAAAGAGCATCCTGCTAATATCAGAGCCACAGGCTATGCAGCGGGGAAGGGGAGTAATTTAGCTTAGGAAGTTGTCTGAGGTGTAATATTTATCCTCTTGTTTCTAGGGAGACTGTCAGACGCGAGAGGAAGCTGTCGCACTGGGTGTTGGACTCTGCAATAATGGCTTCATGCATCATGGTAATGCATCGGTGTTACTTCCCACAGCCAATTAAAGGAGCTCCTACATCAGTCAGATTAGCTGACTGTCGGAAAATCTCTTTTCTGTAGGCTGTGCCAGACATGCTGACATGTATACAGTTGCAGGCATCCCAGCAGGTCCTTCTAAAAATCAGTCTTCATGCTTACACGAGATGTCTAAGCCTAGTACCTTCCCAAGTGAATCCCCTAGCTAATAGTTACGGTGAGCCCTGAAGTGATTAGACCAGCTAGAAGGTGCACGTTTTTTCACTGCATCTCTTTCAGAGCCGTCAGACCAATGCACGGGCCAAGTACTGTTCTCAAATGTCACCAAGAAATGTCAGAGACATCTACAAAAGTAGAATTGCCTAATTCTTGCCACTTGGACATCAAGACCAATCCCGAGTTCTGAACCTCTGAAGCTTCCCAGTCTGAAGTGCCAGACTGCCAAGTTAGGCACCTGTCCTCTGTGAGGCTGCTGCTAAACTGGGAAAGTAAACAGACCACATCGCCATCAGTATCAAACAAAGTCTTAAGAGTAAAACATAATTTGTCCAATGAGACATTGAGTTTTAGTAATAAATAACATTTGCTCACCATATTTTGAATAGTGTTTTTGAGATCAGGTTATTGTGAATAACTAATAGGGATTTGCATAGTACTTGATAACAATGTAAGTTCTTTAAAGAACTCCATCTGTTTTGAGCCTATGTAAACTTCTGGCATTCATAGCATCTTTTGGCAAGAGTTCCTTTACATAAGTAGATGAAGAAGTTACTCCTCAAGTTTTAAAATTGTCACTTACTGCTTTTATTTGAAACCCCCAGGTTTCATATTTGAAAATGTGGTAAAGAACTTTGTCACATGTACCAGAATTTTATAGTATCTCACTTCCTTCTCAATTCCTTTTTAGCCATCTCATTTACCTTTAAAGAGCCATTTTACTCCTCTTTGCTCCTTTTATAGCTTACGGTATTCATTCTGAAATGAGAAAGGAACATAAAGTTTCTAGTAACATTTTTCTTCCAAGAAGATCTTTTGCATTTTATATGCATTCAACATGCCAAGGAGGTAAATCATGGATTACCATGCACTGTGAAGAGAAGAATACTCCTAAAATATGGTATCATCTTAAAAATATAGAGCTGAATAGCTGACTGATAGGGATGCATCTATTCTTTGTTCTGTAAAGACTGGAGAAATATTCATGATTTCCTTTAACTTTCTTCTGTGTTTCTCTGTTTCTTTCTCTGTGTAAATGCATGTGTGTATTTCATGTATGTTGTTTCCAGTCCTGGAGAAAAGTGAATTTAAGGATGAATCCTTATATTTCCGCTTTTATGCTGATGAGGAGATGGAAGGCACCAGTTGCAAGAGCAAACAATTACGTAATGACTTCAAACTCGTGGAAAACATCCTGGGAACGAGGCTTCTGGTAAGAAACATGTTAATATATACCCTGATATTTCTGTGAAAGTGGTACTGTTTTATACTAGAGGAGAATGAGAAGGAAAATTATGATAGAGTAGAATTAAAATGGGGTATTACCCCTGTAGCTAGACTTTTCTTCGCTGCATAAATACTAATACTTGTGTTACTTTGCTGTAGAGCTCCAAATTCTGTAGCTCTGATTTTTCTAGCTGGGTGGGCTGAATAGCTTATTCTAGGAGCAAGGGAAATCTGAATGTTGCAGGCTCCCTTCTCCAGCATGTGACCATCCTACTGCACTACCTAAGAGCTTTGGATTTACAACACACACTCACACGTGCAAATCCAAGTAAGTTCCTGCCTGGTTTTGGTAAGTCTCAGGTAAAGAGGAAGACTTAGAGACGTGACCCATTTCCTCCAGTTCACAGCCCAACCCCTTTCTATTCCCATGAAGCCCTTGAGAGAGTCTGGACATGAGCTGGGGGCTGCAGGTGTTGTCTTAGCAGGCACCACATGTTCCTTGAGTTCACAGAGTCAGGCACCACAGTGTTGGTTTTTAAACATCCTTGTGAGTGAGGAAGATGCAAGTTAAAAGACTGATAAGAACGCAGATATTTCAGGCATCATTGTCTAAGCGATACGAACATGTCCTGCATTACTGGATCAAGTATCAGCTTTGCTTTATGGAAACAGTTTTCCAAAAACTACTGTTCTTTATGTTCATGCTTTTGCAATGTAACTGTTATCTCCAGATTCCCACCTCACTGAATGCCATCACAGTCCTCACAGCACTGGCATTAATCTGATGCTGTTTGAAATTGATAGTTGGATTGGTGCAAACTCTTTGTTCTGAGAGCCTTTGTTTACAGCCGGTGGCTCCGGATACATCTTTTTCTCCCTTTGAACACTGGCAGAATACAGGAACAGGATAAAATCTTGAGTCAGAAACTACAGAAGTAGAATTGCTGGAAAAGATCCAGAGGTCAGTTATATGGGATTTTTTTTCCTGTGGTTCATACAGACTTCACTGTCTCACTGTTGTCTTGTCTCCCAGGAGACCAAACCGTGTTTGTCTCAATGTCCAGAAATAATATTTAAAGCACCATGGTCCCTCAAAATTATTCCTCTGTGTATCCATGCCAGAGACTGGACTGTCAGATTAATAGGATTATCCTCATGAAGAGCTGTTGAATAAAGAGAGGCAGTTAAGAGGTGATAAACTTCGTGGGTGTTTTTTAATTATGATTTGCAAAGCACTCAAAGATCGGTTTCATGTAAGTTGGTGGGAACTGCCATTGTTCAGGCATTTTTAATTTCCCACCTTATCAAGACAAGACAGTTTGAGGAAACAGATTGACTAGTATGTCTCTCCTACATTTTTCTGTCAGTTCCAAGCACTTCTGTAAAAATGCTGAAACTCAACAGTAATATGTTAGCTGTAAAGTGACGATTTCAAGTTCTTTGATACCATTTTCTGTTAATGTAATAATTAATAGTATTCACTAAAGAGACAGAACAAACTTTACACATGGACTGTTTACTAATGATTAATCTTAATCCCTATTTGATCCTCACAATCACTCCTTAATTTAGTAATTGAAATACTTGCAACAGGAATAATTTTAATATTTTGAAGTGCATCAGTCAGCCTCTGTCAAAATAAAGTCCCACCTCAAAAAGCAAACAATCAGAAATGGACAGCACATGCTGAGTAAGGAATCTCCTACTGAGAGGGCACAGATTTTTGTTAAGTGAGTAGTAGTCATGCTAAAGTTATGAGTTGCCTTCATTTTCACAAATAAATCGGCAGTCCCCTGAATGTTTGTGAAGAATCCCTCACAAATAGCAGTACAGTAAATGCGTTACACTTACCCACAGAAACATTTGTGCCTGGCTTCTATTTTATTCTGTGTTTAGCAATTACGAGAACTGGAATCTTGCAGCTTTACTGTTTGTGGAACATCACAGTTTGCCTCTTCATACTCATGACAGGGCACTGATCCTTCCCATCCCCTGATCTCACCGTAGGAAGTTTAATGGAATTTCCTCAGCGCTGGTTTTGGAACATGCTTTTCTACTGCCGTGAAATCCTAGCTGTTTAATGGACAGCTTCCTCCACCCCCTTCCTCTAAGTTTGCACTATCACAGGAGAGCTCTCCCTTGAAAACAGACAACAGAAACTTTGGCAAATGTATCATTAGAAATCCCAAGGAAAAAAGTGCTTTCCATCTGAAAAAATGCACTTCAACAAAATTTAATACTCATTTGTTTGTGCAATTGCTTCTCATTGAAGGACATAAATCTTGACAGAATGAAAAAATATACAACATTCTTTGCATAGTTGAAGAGAATTTGGATTTTGGATTGACTCCAAGCATTGTGACTTGGTTACTGCAGGGTGCTGTTAACTTGTGATCAGCACCTCTGCTTGTTAGCCCGAGCCAGCCACAACACAGATGGAAGCCGGTAGCTTGGAGCTGAGTACCGGACAGGGACAGTTGCCTGCAAACATGGGCCTCCATGGAAGCTGCCGCTGAGGTTATTGCTCACACAGCGCTGGAGTCCCCAGGAGGCTCTAGTGGGTCACTTCCCTGATGTCAGAAGAAAAGCATTTCCAGTGATCTCTGAAGGTGATGCCTGTGTACATTTTATGCAGCATTCTCAGAACGGTCAGGCTGGATTGGAGATCTGGACTGTAAATCTAAACCTCCTCAACTTTCCAGACCTGTGATATCTCCTACATTCCTCCAGGATATCCCATATTTCTTATTCTCAGTAGTGTGTGGCAGTAGCTGCAAGAGAGAGTAGCTGCTGTGTCCCACTGGAGTTCACAGACATGTCCTGGAATTCAGCTCCTACAGGGCCCTGAGAACTGTAGCCTGTTTGTGGAAGTCAGGGATTTGAGCACAGAAGTCAGAGCTGCCTGGGTTCTAATTTAACTTCTCACATGAATTCACTGTGTCACCGTAAATCACTCCATGCCTCAGTTTACCGTCTGAAAATTAGGATACTAACTCTCATCTGTCCATAGGGCTTTGCTACTGATGTTGCGTTTAGAATTAGCTTTGAAAGTGAAAGTGCCTTTATAATTCAGCACTTCAGATATCAAATTTTTAGGGAATAGGTAGTATTATAATTTGATTTCATGTCTTTTCTGTTTTAAACCAACTAATCCAATAAACTTAGCGTTCAACTTAGAATTCTTATAAAAATGTAGAACACATTTCTCCTAATCATAAGTAAATAATAGTAATTTGTATTACTCATATGGTCCTTAATAAAAATCTCTTCCATCTTTAATCATTCTAGGGGAATTATTTTCATGTGTTTTTCTAATATAAAATGACCTAACTCTGCAAAATTTCAACAGAGAGGGCAAAAAAGAGATTTCCCTTTGTTCTTCATTATACTAGCGTACCACAGTCTAATGTAGCTTGAGAATTCAAATCTTTGATTTAAAACACCCCTGGGAAGAGAGCCACTAATAAGAGCCCATCCTCTGGGGATTCCTGATCTCCCAAGGAGACGGGCTGGCAGTCAGTAACAAGAGCATCCGTCATCCAGGTGTATGTGGCCAGATAAGGGCTCTGAGTGGATTTGGATACTAAAAATTGCAGTGAACTCTGAAATGGAGAACATCCTTTGGGCTGTAAACCTTTCACTGTTCAAAATGAACTGTTCCGTTTCAGTGCTTAATTTCAAAGCTCGCAAACCAGAAGCAACTTTTGAGTCATTTTGTATATATTGAGCCTATTTTGCTAACGTGGCAAAAACATACCTTTAAAGGTAGTAACAGTAGGAGTGCCCTAGATTCTGGAGCTTCTCATTGCAAAGAGGTTTCGCCATCTCAGTTTTTGCTCTGTTGCCCCAGAGCTGTGGGCTGTTGAAAGGCTGGGGAGGCTGGACCAACCTGGGACATGAGGTGGCAGGAACATCGCTCCCTTCAAATGGAGGCTGCTGAGGCCTGCAGAAACCTCATGAAGCATTCAGACTTGATGTTACCTGATCAGTCACTGCTCCTCAAGAAGTTCTGAACCAAGGCAGACTGTTCAGGTGTGTCCATCAGAGAGGAGTTTACGCTGGAGAGCTCTAGGGGAGGCAGTGAGAGGACGTGCGTGTGTGCTGGACCCCAGCTTAGGAAATGATGGGTGATGCTGCCTCTTCTGCTGCTGCTGTCCCCTAGAGCTGAGGTGTAACAGACCATTCGTGGCACAGTTGTTCATCTCCCCACTCCCCCTCCTTCCCCACTCTGCCAAAATTATCTCTGAATATGTTCTGGTTTTGATTAAACACACTTATTTCTCATACGGTCTGATTTTTTAACATGGTCGTCTTTCAAGATTAAACAGCTGCTGCGTTGCATTTGAAAAAAACTGATTGGATTTCAGGGGCACAGAAATAATTCTTGTAGGTGGCAAGTTAGTTAATTGCTTTTGACTCCTTAGGGGTGAATGGTGTTCAGCTGTGGAATTGCAAGGTATTACTGCTTTATAATAAAGAATGAATCATTGCCTTCTCCAGGTACTGCATATTGAATATTATTTATAATCTCCCGTTTTGTAAGAGAGTGTCCCCAGTACCAGACAATGTGAGATTTCTTTCTTTACAACATGGTGATAGAGCTCCTAATGTTGATGCACTTGGGTTTTCTTAAAAGTATTTTGTTTTTTTCCTTTCAAACAATACATTTTTGCACAACTAATGAACAGAGAACAGTAGGTTATAAAAATAATAGTATATAAAAGATCTTCATACATAGTAACGGTAGCTGCATCCAAGATACCATTTAAGTTTGTGTTTTTACGTTCCAGTCTGTCATTTAATCTGAACGTCATCTGATGAGGAATTTTTTCCTGCAAATGTATTATGTCATGCATTATTTTAACATGGCTGTATGGCTTCTGCAGGAAAGGATGATACTAATTATTTTTTTTTCTAAGGTGAATTCCTGTAAAAGGACGAAGCTTATAAATTGATGGCATTGACTTAAAGAGAAAAAGGACAATGTTTTAAGATAGTTCAGGAATCATCAGAATCAAGGAAATAATTCTCAGTAATTTTTTTCCCCCAGGTACATGCTAGATTATAGATAGCTTTATTTTTCTTTTTAGCTTAGTTCTAATTTATCAGATGGCTCTTCAATGTGTACTGTTTGCTCACATGCAAGATGTTTATCAGGTAGAATTTCCACTTGTCCATTTACCAGCAGCCAAGCTTGCCTGATTTTTTTAAAATGGAAAATGACTTGTTAAGCTTTTTTTTCATTGTTAATAAACCACTAGAAAAGGATGAGCAAAACACATATTTGTAATGATTGATAGTATTTTAAAAGATATTTATAAGGCAGGTCTGTGTGAACTCAGTGTAAATAAGAGGAAGCAGATTCTCAGCAGTGAGAGCTACCAAGTCTTCTGTCAACTATGAAAGGTGTGAACTGAGCACATGACCCGAGTCTTCTGTTTTTCCCTTAACACAAAGCTTACATGCCTGTTCTCTAGAGGAAGGAGCTATAGATGTCACCAATTGCTCTCTCACTGATCATCCGGAATTTTATCCAGCAGACTGAGTGTTATGATGCAGATTTATGTAGTGTATAGTATTATTGATAACAATTTAGCTGAAACTAATAGCTAAGATGGATTCATAGATTGTTCATTATTGGGTATGTGGGATGTATTTTAAAAAATAAATAAATGACTACACTTTGATCTGTAAGTTCACTAATGGAGGATACTGAATATTGATGTGTTCTGTAATCTAAAAGTGAAAGATCTAATGAAGGGCTAGAAGTTAAAATCAAATGCAGTTTCTAATAGCAGAGTTGATTATCATTGGAACAAACTCTCAAGGGCAGGAATAGATTCTGTTTAAAAACTTCAGGTCGTAACTCGATAACTTTCTGGAAATTCTGCTTTAGTATAGTAAGGGCTTAATGCAAAAGGAACTAGGTTAAATTTTATGGCTTATGTTATGTAGGAGATCAGACCAACAGACTTAGTAGTTCCTTTCAGCCTTGAGAGACACAAGTCTATGTGAATCACGAGTTACACTGAAAACTCCAATTTCTCATCTCTGTCCCTCAGCTATTTGGCTAACTGCATATTTATGGAGCATTACCTTCTGCTTTTTTTTTTAAGATTTTACCAGAAGAGGATGACTATGGATTTGACATAGAAGAAAAGAACAAAGCAGTTGTGGTGAAGTCAGTTCGACGAGGGTCTTCTGCAGAGGTAAGACCTGACATTTGTAAATATTTTGGCTGTGGTACCTAAGAATATTTCAGTGCTTTGAAAAGGTAAAACCCCATCCTTTTAAAGACTTTTTTGTTTTCAAGGTAGCTAGTAGGAAATTGGGTATCTTCTATAATTCCCATGGTATCAAACTTTCTGTAAATTGCTAAGTGTTTTGGCATCTTTGGATGACTTGCTGAATATTTTTTGGTAGTGAAAGGACAACAGCAGTATCTGCATGATGTTAGCATGCCTCAGGTTCATTAGCAGCTGAAATTTGTGCAGGAAAGGAAAGTAACATTTCTTTTGCGATAGCAAAGGTGTTCAGTTAGAAACAGGTTTATGCGAGTGAAAGCTGTATTTTATGTTTTGTAATATTTTTCCCTTAAAATGCATGCACTCGTTTATCTCCCTGAGTGGATAACACAGTGTGATCCTCCGTTTACTGAAATAAGGCACAGACAGACTGAAAGTTTATTTTTTAAAGAGATAGCTAGATGCCTTTTAGCACCTGTGAATATATGGGAGGGCTAAATGAGGTCTCATGGTAAACTGTGGCAGCACACAGGCAGTACTTCTAGATAAATGTCCACGACAACCATAACAGAATATTGTTAATGTCCACATTCATTTTTTGGTCATGGCTTCAGGCCACAGATAGCTCTTGGATAACTTGCCCCATGCAAACAACTGAAGTGGACAAACTGATTTTAGCAAGTTGGGAACGTCAAACAAGAAGGAATTTTGAACTGAAGTTTAATATTAGAATTATTTTAGTATTCCTGATTCTCATTCTTTTTATGGTCATCAAAGAAACCAATCCTATGCTCTACCTTGTGCTCAAAATCAACATAAGTTGGCCACAAATTTTATTAATCTAAACCTCTGCTGTAAACCATTGCCTGACAGATAATCCTTCTGCCCTTTCTTTGGCTGGATGCCTGTGGAATATCCTGCAAATCTGTTGTGTTTCAAGACAGCAGAAGCACACAATTTTCTAAGGAATCTTTTTCTTGATCTTCCAAGACAAACCATCTGTCTATGAGCCCGTCTTTTCAATTTGAACTTAAAATATTGCTCCAGAAAATAACTAAACCTGCATCTCTCTGAACCAGAGGGTTGTCAGCTCATTCTGCAAAGACCTGAGGTCCAACAGTAATGTGTTTCGTTGCATTCTTAGACTTTCTTAATTGCTTTTTGACACCAGAAAGTTATCCAGCATGTTGTTCTGTGTGGCTCTGCAGCTGCAGGCTATTTAGAGACCATATGCCTGCTGTCACACTCTTGAGGGACAAGAATTAAGACGTGCAGCTTTACTTCGCAGTGCCCATCACAGTATAATGCATTCATTGGGACTGTCACACTTTGGGCCAGAGTAAGTTTCTGGGTTCACCAATTAGGTGGGAAAAAAGTCTATTAGTTCCATGGATTTTTTTCAGGATTAACACCTTCTGTTTGAATCTGGGATTGTAATCACTTCTTCCTAGTGCACCTGGCACAAAATTTTCGTGTTTGTCTTGTGGCAGCACACAGCAGCGAACTTCCTGCATGTGCAACAAGCGTCTTTGGGATTTTTATTCAAAATTAAGATTGTCAAGCACTGTTCTTTCTATTCTTAGTGTCATTTTGCCTTCTCAAGATTTTTTAGAAGCTGTTTTGTGAGCTGTTAGATTTGCCTGTGCCAGAAATAGTTGCCAAACTGTGTTTAAAAGTTGTTAAGAAAAGAATTGCAGGAACATGGAATTCCTGCACTGATAGCGTACCTGAACCGCAGTGTGAGAACTCTTTTGCCTGATATGAGTATTCAACTTCTTGGTTTTGGCCCTTAGATAGAACGGTGCTGTAGCAGACACTACTCATGCATTTTCTCTCCTGATCCTGCATGATGAGCAGCTCTTAGCCCAGGACTCTTACTGTGGGAATTGTCCCCCCATGCTCCTGTGACTGTCAGCACTTGCTCAGCTCACCTAGATGGAGGGTTACAAAAAGTCACATGTGGACTGTGGCACATCCCATGCCTGTCCCAAGCTCATGTGTCTTCACAAAGACTTTCAGAAAGTCAGTGTCTCCTCATCTTCCTTTCTAATCCAGCTCGTTTGCAGGTTAATTGTAGCTGAACTTATCCCCAGAGGTTTTTAAAATGGAACTGGTCTGTGAAATTGCTCCATCAGAAGGAAGCAACAGTGAAAAAAATTTATCCTTTTGGGAGGTGCAGTTGCCGTCTTACTCTGAGCAGCCAACTGTCGAGCAGATGTCTGGTGTTTGAATACAGCGTGTCCGACAAGCAGCCACTTGGCCAGTGGCCATGCAGATGGACAGCAAATAGCAAGCGGCTGGCATCTGGGAAAAAACAGTGGCCTGAATCCAGGCAACTGCAGTGAGTTGTCACAAGGAGCATCCATGATTCAGGAGCTCTGTGACACTGTAGAGTATTTAATGTTAGAGATACGCAGTCTCATCTTCCTTAGACTGCTTAGTTATATCCCAGTAGAGTATCGGATTTTTATTCGAACGTTGCTAGTTTGTAGGTTTTATTATGTGACTTGGTACCTCACACATTCATGGATTTGCTATGCTGATGTGTGCAGATAGGTGTCCTGTACACACAAGAAGGAAGTTAGGAGTATAAAGAGGTCACCCACAGGCAGGATGATTGCAGCTATGCAAAGAGTGTAACTAATTGCTCGTACATTAAGCACATGAGGTACTTGAGAAAATCAGGCCTAAAATATAATGACTTCGGAAATTTACCTAATAATTATTACTTTATAATAAACTCATCAGTGTAAGTAAATGCACATAGCAGGAGTTTCCACTGAGTTATAAACCAAAGTGTGTCAAATTCTATCTTAAGATCTCTATTGCTATTGATCCCTATTATCCATTTTAGAGATTATTTTGAAAAAAAAATAAAGACAAAAGATTTTATTTACAGGTACACAGGGGATGTTGTCAGCTGTGGAGAGTAGATACAGTTTTTCACCACTTAAAAACAGGTTACATTTACTTATGTGACTAAGTATAGATGGATTTTGCGTGGCTAGTCGTTGGAAACTGTGTCCTTGGCTCCTTGTGCCTGAGCTGTGAGTGGTGGGAGGTCACACGTCTGTATCACTCTGGGTATTACAGTCACTTATAGTCCTCTGTTTTTCAGTGTGTTGTACCCCCCCCCATTTTTTATAGTCTCCTTTTTTAATAGTTGTTAAAAAAATGTAGCAGAAAAGTATGAAGATACATCCATTGCAAAATAAGTGGCATTTTTATACAGATACTGGTGGAATCTCTTTGTTTTACATAAATGGAGACAACTTTCAGGGAGACTGACAAATGATTTGATGAACCAGCACTGTATATAGAGTGTTCCGTATGACAGTAATCCAGGGAATGTCCCTAACTAGAGAGCAGTTGAACGTTGGAGCCGGAACTTCCAGAGATGCTGCCGATGACCCAAAGTTTTTTGTGGTGTTTGTTTCATTTGCAGATGGCTGGCCTGCAGACAGGAAGAAAAATCTATTCCATCAATGAGGACCTAATATTCCTACGCCCGTATTCAGAAGTGGAAACCATCTTAAACCAGTCCTTCTGCTCGCGAAGGCCACTCAGGCTTCTGGTAGCCATCAAATCAAAAGAGTAAGTGCCAAGATGGGCAGACAGAGAAGTTCATCTAGAAATGTCAATTACTGAATATCTCATCTACAGTTTGTAGTGCAAACTCTGTAAACACTTTGCTATGCAGAAGCTGTTCAGTAGGAAGACAGATGACATAAAGGAAAGATGCAAGTCATGGCTTGTTTTAGCAATGAACTTTTTGCTTCTAGAACAGGTTAGGATGTATTCTCCTTGTACTGCAGTTAACTTTTGGCTTCCTTGTGCACAAACAGAACTGAATCACAAGAACTATCATTCTGTCTCAGGTGTGAAGCTTCTCAGAGTCTAATGTATGTGCCAAGAAAAGCAATTTCCACCATATTAAAGCTTGGTTTATTTTTGGATTACTCTAACGATATTAGCCCTTAGAGTTTTTCAGTTCGTAATTGTATCTCATAATGAGGCTTGGCCCTGTTAATGTCTTGTTAATCATTAGATTCTGCAATCTCAGAATTTGCCATAGAATTGAGCATCTCAATGGGCTCTTGATGCTGAATTCTAGTCCAGGATGTCTTGTCCAGTCTATTTTTTTTTTAATGGAAAAGATCCTCAGCTGATGTAAGTCAGCACAGCTGCACCAAGTTTGCCTAGAAATGGAAATGAATTTAAATACTATGGAAAATTTCTGTCCAGTTTTGAAGTGCTAGATTTTAATTAGCATCTGCCTTGGAGAATGAAGATGGAGTGAATGATTTCTTCAGGTCTATTTATTTGTAAATTATGGGTGCTTTCTTTAATACAAAACATGGTTGTGAACGCCAGGGAAAGCTGCTGTTAGAACTGCCCAGAGCTCTGGCAACCTAATTTAAAATGCTACTTTCTCTTCTCCTTTATTTACCTGCAGGATTATTAAAATCCCAGATTGTCCTGAAACACTTTGTTTTCAGATACGAGGAGCAGCACCACCGTATGTTCATGCAGTAGGAAGAGGTAAGCAGAAAAGCTGTGGTACAGTTAAGCTTGGAGTACAGCTCAATATATATACATGTGCATATAAAGTGCGTGTGTGTGTGTGTGTATCTCAGTTAAGACAGGTCCAGATTTCATTGTCAGACTGGTTCTGAAGAAGTTCTGACAACTTACGTCAGTGACCATAAGGACCGGGAACGCCTGTCCAAGGGAAGGCTCACACCCAAGTGTTAAAGCACAGAAAACAAAACAGTTCCTGCCTCAGAGTGCTCACAGTCTAAGAAAATGGTGTCATTATTATGAACTGAGTGTTGTGTCTGGTCACTGATCCCGTCAACACCGACAAGGAATAGCTTCGTTCTACAGTAGAAGAAACTTGGTGATGCCGCAACGCACGGTGCTGCGGAAGGACTTTTGAGAAAGCTTTATCGCTTGAGCTCGTGCAAGCTACAAATATACTTGCTCAGTGAACCTAACCTTGTTTCTTCTAAGATTGCTAAGATACAGCTTTATAGCAGCTAGGAATAAAAATATAAAACTGAGGTGGCTGAGGAAAAGTTGAGGTGTGTAATGCTGTCTGTTGCTTTCTCAATGTTTTCGCCTGTGGTCAGCCACAGTCTGGATCACTGTAGTTCTGACTGTGCTGTGGGATCAGCAGGTTGGGAGACGGATCATGTTTCTTAATGGACACCACAAAGTATGATTTAAGACTTGAGGACTACTTCTCCCTTTACATTGGCGCATACTGCTATAAATAACCAGCGTACGATAGAGGGGAACTGCTTTCCTTGGTCTTTTTAAAAGGAGAAAGCACAGTTTGACAGAGATATTTACTGCTTCCGTGATTGAAATGTTAACTGAGCTAAACGTAGAGGACAGCTGTAACTTTATTTTCAACATATGCAGAAAATACGACCTTTCAGACATGTACCACTTCCTTCCTTCAGAACAAATACCTATATCCAGATATATATATCTAATTTGTATAACGACAACAGGCAGCACCTAAATGCAACAACGTTCTCGGAGAGACACATTTATTCGTTCATAACAGCACCTATAGCCACGCTTTGACAGTCTGAGGAGTACAAACTGGAAGTGCCAGCTAGAAAGATTGTACTTTTTCAGGATTTTGCTAGCAAAAGGCAAATTGCCTTTTAAATGATGGTGCCTTAGAAAAATTAATCACCTTTCTAGGTGATTTCTAGGAGCGGGTTTGGGGTCTGAGTCTTGTTCACATGAATCTGGAATAAATTCACTGAAGTTGGTTATTGCACTTTGGACTTACTGTAGTTTTAAGTACTTCATAGTATTTTTCTCAGGCCATGGAAAATTGCATAACATGCAAGTGTTCTGTGTTTTTCAAGTGTAACAAGCTGAAACAAATATAACTGTTTACATTTTAAGCAAGACCCCGGCTAATGCAATAAGGCTAGAAGGACCACGTAAGAATCCAGATGATTTCCCACAGGAATTTCTGTTTCTAGCATGAATGCATTTAGATCTAGGAGGTCCTGTTTTTTTCCCAGCACTATTAAAAAGATGAAGAATTAATTCATTAAGTTTTGCTTCTACAACAAAGCTCTTGGAATAAGTACGTAGTAGCAAAAACCATGACAGCATTCAACTGGTTCTTCTTAACCAGAAATCCTTGGCAAACTTTCAGTTTTCTCTTCCACAGTCAGATGGCCTTACCGTCTTAACTCCTCTGCTGTTGATTTTTCAGGTTCTGAGGCTGCAGCTGTAGGCCTTCATCCAGGGCAGTGTATTTTGAAAGTTAATGGCAATAATGCAGCACATGGAAATTATATGGAAGTTCTGGAGCACTTCACAGCCTACAGGACCAGGCAACAGGAAGCACTGGTATGAGTACAAAACCTCAAAGGAAGTACCTTAATTCCTGCCCTTCTGTCCTCCCCTTCTGTGCTTTTATGCTCACTGACTATTCAGAAAAACAATGTATACATGTCTCATTTGACTTACTTATTCCCATGCCAAGATTCTCGTGCAACTGAGGGAGCTGATTACAGTTGTCTGTAGTTGCAAAACATTTACAAATAACACGTATGGTAATTCATACACTAAATGTTATTAACTGTTGCTAAAACTAGAAGTTCACACAGATACTGATGTAGATTTTCTCTGAAGTTCAGAGGAAAGCTGGTGGAATGTTGATACTTCAGCCAGCATAGAAGATACCACAGAATCTGTGTGATCTGCCCTAGATTCTGTGGTCCTGCTCTGGCAGGGGGGTTGGACTCAATGATCTCGCGAGGTCCCTTCCAACCCCTAACATTCTGTGATACAAAATTGATAGATTTAGCTTTGTAGCCCAAACACAGAGAGATTGGGCATTTTTACTGAGGTCATAGCTGAAGCTGCTGTCTCTTGAAAGGGATTGTACCAGTGGGTGTACAGAACACATGAAGATGCTGAAGAGGACAGAGTTCAGC